>NC_029778.3:62411171-62412752 GCF_000817695.3 Arachis duranensis
TCTGAACTCCTCTAGCTCATTTAGCTGGAGTAATCTTTTTTCACCAGCTAACTGAGCATCCATGTTTAAGAATCTGGTTGCCCAGTAGGCTTTATGTTCCAGTTCCACGGGCAGGTGACAGGCCTTCCCATACACCAGTTGGTATGGAGAGGTTCCTATAGGAGTCTTGAATGCTGTTCTGTATGCCCACAGAGCATCATCCAAACTCTTTGCCCAATCCTTTCTTCGGGCTATCACAGTCCGTTCTAGGATTCTTTTTAGCTCTCTGTTAGAGACTTCAGCTTGCCCATTTGTCTGTGGATGATACGGAGTTGCCACTTTGTGGCTAATTCCATATTTAACCATAGCAGAGTATAGCTGTCTATTGCAGAAATGGGTGCCCCCGTCACTGATTAGTACTCTGGGAACACCAAACCTGCTGAAGATGTGTTTCTGGAGGAATTTCAGCATGGTCTTGGTATCATTAGTGGGCGTAGCAATTGCTTCTACCTACTTAGATACATAGTCCACTGCCACCAGAATGTAAGTGTTTGAGTATGATGGTGAGAATGGACCCATGAAGTCAATTCCCCATACATCAAACAATTCAATCTCTAATATCCCTTATTGAGGCATGGGATATCCGTGAGGCAAGTTACCAGCTCTTTGGCAACTGTTACAGTTACGCACAAACTCTTGGGCATCTTTATAGAGAGTAGGCCAGTAGAAGCCACATTGGAGGACTTTAGTGGCTGTTCGCTCACTTCCAAAATGTCCTCCATACTGTGATCCATGGCAGTGCCATAGGATCCTTTGTGCTTCTTCTCTGGGTACACATCTGCGGATCATTCCGTCTGCGCATCTCTTAAAGAGATATGGCTCATCCCATAGGTAGTACTTGGCATCTGAAATTAATATCTTTCTTTGCACTCTGCTGTACTCCTGGGGTATGAACCTCACAGCTTTATAATTTGCAATATCTGCAAACCATGGAGCTTCCTGAATGGCAAAGAGTTGCTCATCTGGGAAAGTCTCAGAGATCTCAGTAGAAAGGAGGGACGCCCCAGCTACTGGTTCTATTCGGGACAGATGATCAGCTACTTGGTTCTCCGTCCCTTTTCTGTCCCTTATTTCTATATCAAACTCTTGCAGAAGCAACACCCATCTTATAAGCCTGGGTTTTGAATCCTGCTTTGTGAGTAAGTATTTAAGAGCAGCATGGTCAGTGTACACAATCACTTTGGATCCCACTAGATAGGATCTAAACTTGTCAATGGCATAGACCACTGCAAGTAACTCTTTTTCTATGGTTGTGTAATTCTTCTGTGCATCATTTAGAACACGGCTGGCATAATAAATGACGTGCAAAATCTTGTTATGCCTCTGTCCCAACACTGCACCAATGGCATGGTCACTGGCATCACACATTAGTTCAAATGGCAATGTCCAATCTGGTGCAGAGATGACTGGTGCTATAACCAGCTTAGCTTTCAGAGTCTCAAACACTTGCAGACACTCCTTATCAAAGATAAATGGCGTGTCAGCAGCTAGCAGATTACTCAGAGGTTTGGCAATTTTTGAAAAATCCTTTATAAACCTCCT
>NC_029778.3:62414032-62414924 GCF_000817695.3 Arachis duranensis
TGGTGCAAGCACCTTCTAATGTGCATGGTATCATAAAGCTTCTTGGATCTTGAAGCTTTTCTGGTAAGCTTTTTAGAATGATTGCACTGCATTCTTCAATGAGAAATACTTTTTCAGTTTCTCTCCAATCCTTCTTATGACTTAAGATCTCTTTCATGAACTTAGCATAAGAAGGTATTTGCTCAAGTGCCTCTGCAAACGGAATCTTTATTTCAAGAGTCCTTAGATAGTCTGCAAAGCAAGCAAACTGCTTATCCTGTTCCGCTTGGCGGAGTTTCTGAGGATAAGGCATCTTGGCTTTATATTCTTCAACCTTAGATGCTGCAGGTTTATTCCCTACAGAAGTGGTTGAAGAAGCCTTTTTAGAGGGATTACTATCAGCACTCTCAGGTGTCTGATTCCCCTTTTGCATTTGAACACCAGGATTGGGTGGAAAATGGGCGTTTAACGCCAACTTTTCCCCCTTTTCTGGCGTTTGAACGCCAGAACTGGGCAGGGAATGGGCGTTTAACGCCAGCTTTCCCTCCTTTTCTGACGTTTGAACGCCAACAGCATTCCTCTCTGGGCTCTTACTGTCCTCAAAGGGATTTTGAATAGTGGTTTGGTTATCCTCTGTCAGTTGTTCCTTATTTGGCTTTTTGCTACCTTGAGCAGTGTTATTCAATGTCTTCCCACTCCTTAGTTGAACTGCTTGACATTCTTCTGTTATCTGTTTGGATATCTGTTGTTTTGCTTGATTCAACTGCAGTTCTATGTTCTTGTTAGCAACTTTAGTTTCATGAAGCATCTCTTTAAATTTTGCTAACTGTTTTGTCATCTGGTGTAATTGTTGATTAAGCTCAATCATCTGTTCTTGAGGATTAGGATCAGTGGCTACTGCCATGACCTCCTG
>NC_029778.3:62415131-62415458 GCF_000817695.3 Arachis duranensis
CTGAAAACATTTCAGAGGGGCATTTTCTTAGCATACCTCTATACCTCTCCCAAGCATTATAAAGGGATTCATTATCCTCTTATTTAAAGCCTTGGATGTCCAGCCTTAGCTGTGTCATCCTCTTTGGAGGGTAAAAGTGATTCAGGAATTTGTCTGATAACTGTTTCCATGTTTTTATGCTTGCTATAGGTTGGTTATTCAACCATCTCTTAGCTTGATCTTTTACAGAAAATGGAAACAGTAATAGTCTGTAGACATCCTGATCCACCTCTTTATCATGTACTGTGTCAGCAATTTGTAAGAACTGTGCCAGAAACTCAGTAGGCT
>NC_029778.3:62416474-62422165 GCF_000817695.3 Arachis duranensis
TCCATCAAGACACAGCAGAGCTCCTCACCCCCAACCATGGGGTTTAGAGACTCATGCTGTAGAAGTTACACTGAGAAACGTGTAATGTGTCATGAGGTGTAGATACAATGTCAAAAGATCCTATTAATAGTGAACTAGTAACCTAGGGTATACAGAAATGAGTAAATGACGTAAAAATCCACTTCTGGGTCCACTTAGTATGTGCTTGGGCTGAGCATTGAAGCTTTCCTTTGTAGAGACTTTTTCTGGAGTTAAACGCCAGCTTTCATGCCAGTTTGGGCGTTTAACTCCAGTTTTTATGCCAGTTCTAGCGTTAAACGCTGGAAATTCTGAGGCTGATTTGCCACGCCGGTTTGGGCCATCAAATCTCGGGAAAAGTATGGACTATTATACATTGCTGGAAAGCCCAGGATGTCTACTTTCCAACGCCATTGAGAGCGTGCCAATTGGGCTTCTGTAGCTCCAGAAAATTCACTTCGAGTGCAGGGAGGTCAGAATCCAACAGCATCTGCAGTCCTTTTCAGCCTCTGAATCAGATTTTTGCTCAGGACCCTCAATTTCAGCCAGAAAATACCTGAAATCATAGAAAAACACACAAACTCATAGTAAAGTCCAGAAAAGTGAATTTTAACTAAAAACTAATAGAAATATACTAAAAACTAACTAGATCATACTAAAAACATACTAAAAACAATGCCAAAAAGCGTATAAATTATCCGCTCATCAAATAACAACAAAGCCAAGACAACTGTGACATACCTTTTATAAAATAAATTGTCACCTACTTCGGTCAAATATCTATAGTAAATTTTTTTCACTCTTTTCGTCTGTTGCTACCCGACTGATGAGCGGATATTTTATATGCTTTTTGGGGATAATTTCATGTAGATTTTAGCATGTTTTAATTAGTTTTTAATAGAATTTTATTATTTTTTAAGCAAAAATCATATTTCTGGACATTACTATGAGTTTGTGTGTTTTTCTGTGATTTTAGGTATTTTCTGGCTGAAATTGAGAGAGCTGAGCAAAAATCTAATTTAGGCTGAAAAAGGACTGCTGATGGTGTTGGATTCTGACCTCCCTGCACTCGGAATAGATTTTTTGGAGCTACAGAAGTTCAATTGGCGCGCTCTTAATTGGGTTGGAAAGTAGACATCCAGGGCTTTCCAGCAATATATAATAGTCTATACTTTGCGCAAAGATAGACGACATAAACTGGCGTTCAACGCCAGTTCCATGTTGTAGTCTGGCGTCCAGCGCTAGAAACAGGTTACAAGTTGGAGTTCAACGCCAAAAACACGTTACAACCTGGCGTTCAACTCCAGAAACAGCCCATGCACGTGAGAAGCTTAAGTCTCAGCCCCAGCACACACCAAGTGGGCCCCAGAAGTGGATTTCTGCACCAATTATCTTAGTTTACTCATTTTCTGTAAACCTAGGTTACTAGTTTCTGAAATTTATACCTTTTGGCAGCATGAGTATCTAAACCCCATTGTTGGGGGTGAGGAGCTCTGCAGCGTCTCGATGAATTAATGCAATTATTTCTGTTTTTCCATTCAAACATGCGTGTTCCTATCTAAGATGTTCATTCGCGCTTAACTATGGAGAAGGTGGTGATCCGTGACACTCATCACCTTCCTCAATCCATGAACGTGTGTCTAACAACCACCTCCATTCTACATTAGATTGAATGAGTATCTCCTAGATTCCTTAATCAGAATCTTCGTGGTATAAGCTAGAATTGATGGCGGTATTCATGAGAATCTGGAAAGTCTAAACCTTGTCTGTGGTATTCCGAGTAGGATTCTGGGATTGGATGACTGTGTTGAGCTTAAAACTCGCGAGTGTTGGGCGTGATGACAAACACAAAAGAATCAATGGATTCTATTCCGACATGATCGAGAACCAACAGCTGATTAGCCATGCTGTGACAGAGCATTTGGACCATTTTCACTGAGAGGATGGAAAGTAGCCATTGACAACGGTGACACCCTACATAGAGCTTGCCATGAAAGGAACTTTGCACTTTTGCATGAGAGGAGTATTATGTTACAGGAATTCAGAAGACAAAGCATCTCCAAAACTCCAACATATTCTCCATTATTGCACAACAAGTAATTATTTCACGCTCTTTTATTTTTTTTAGTAATTCAAACTGATAATTATAATTGATCTCCTGACTAAGAATAATAAAATAAACATAGCTTGCTTCAAACCAATAANCTTGGACGACCCAGTGCACTTGCTGGTTAGTTGTACGGATTGCAAATCCGTGCACCAAGTTTTTGGCGCCGTTGCCGGGGATTGTTTGAGTTTGAACAACTAAAGGTTTATTTTGTTGCTTAGATTAGGAATAATTTATTTTTGTTGCTATAGAGTCATCAAATCTGATTCCTTTATTTTCTTTTCAAAAATTTTTAAAAAAAATATTATTTTTCTTTATCAATTTTTAATTTTTTTCGTGAGTTCAGTGTCTTGTTCTAAGTTTGGTGTCAATTGCATATCTTGTATTTTCCTTTAAATTTTCGAATTAGTGTTCTTTGTTTTTCCATTGATCTTCAAATCGTTCTTGTCAATTTTTCTTGTTTGATCTTTGGTTTGTCTTGTTCTGTGTCTTTTCTTGTTTTTCTTGTACTTTTTCAAAACATTAGTTTTCAAAAAAATTTATTTTTATCTATAAAAATAATACATCTTTAAAACACGTTACATTTATAGCTCAGTTGGCTAGAGCGTTGGCTTATGTTCTTGGCAATTAGGTATCTTCTTTTTAAAACTTTTTCAAAAATAATTTTTCTTTGATTAATTCTTGTGCCAAACTTTAAGTTTGGTATTTTCTTGTTAATCTTTTTATAATTTTCGAAAATTTTATTGAGGTTTTCTAAAAAAATTTTAAGTTTGGTGTTCTTTCTTTTGTTCTTGTTGTTCTTGTGAATCTTCAAAGTGTTCTTGAGTCTTCTTTGTGTTTTGATCTTAAAATTTTTAAGTTTGGTATTCCTTGGTGTTTTTCCTCCAAAATTTTCGAAAACCAGGATCATTAGATCTAAAAATTTTAAATCTTGTGTCTTTTGTGTGTTTTTCTCTTTCATCATAAAATTCAATATTCAAAAAAATATCTTTTCTAACTATTTTTTAGCAATTATTTCGAATTTTTTTTAGAAAAATTCAGATTTCAATTTCAAAATTTTTCAAATCTTATCCTTTTAAGTTTTTTAAAAAAATATTATATCTTTTTCGAAAATATCCTAACCATTTTCTCTCTCCTCACTTTTTTGAAAATCTTCATAAAATATTTTCAAATTTTTATTAATTTTTAATTTGAATTTTCCTATTTTATCTTATTTTTATTTCGGTTTTTATTTTATTTTATTTTATTTCGAAAATCATTTTTATTTATTTATTTATAAAATAAATAAAATAAATCCACGTCATCTCCCCAGAAGGACTCTGGGGTCATATGCTAACCCCACTACTGCTTCATATGGGAGTAGTATATGTATACCCTCCATTGGAGTTAGTAGTTTTGAGTTAAATCCTCAGCTCATTATCATGGTGCAGCAAAGTTGCCACTATTCCGGTCTTCCACAGGAAGAACCTACAGAGTTTCTGGCACAATTTTTATAAATTGCTGACACAGTACATGATAAGGAAGTAGATCAGGATGTCTACAGATTATTACTGTTTCCATTTGCTGTAAAAGATCAAACTAAGAGGTGGTTAAATAACCAACCTAAGGACAGCATAAAGACATGAAAACAGCTGTCAGAAAAATTCCTGAATCACTATTTTCCTCCAAAACGGATGACACAGCTAAGGTTGAGCATCCAAGGCTTCAAACAAGGAGATGATGAATCTCTTTATGATGCTTGGGAGAGATATAGAGAGATGCTAAGAAAATGCCCCTCTGAAATGTTTTCAGAGTGGGTGCAGTTAGACATCTTCTACTATGGGCTTATAGAAAGAGCTCAGATTTCTCTAGACCACTCAGCTGGTGAATCTATACACATGAGAAAGACAATAGAAGAAGCTCAAGAGCTTATTGATACAGTTGCCAGAAATCAACATCTGTACCTAAACAGTGAATCTTCCATCAACGAAGAGATTAAAACAGTAACTGCTGAACTCAGTCCTGCAGATCAAGCTACTGAATTCAATCAGCAATTAGACTTTCTAACAAAACAGTTAGCCGAATTCAAGGAGATATTACAAGAAACAAGAATAGCTAATATGAATATAGAAGTACAGTTGAAGCAAACAGAACAGCAGTTATCAAAACAAATAACAGAAGAATGCCAAGCAGTTCAATTAAAAAGTGGAAAAATATTAAATACCTCACCTCAAGGTAGCAGAAAGCCAAAGAATGAGAAAACTACCCAAAATCCATCTGAGGACAGTAAGAGCCCAGAGAGGAATAATTCTGGCGCTCAAACGCCAAAAAATGGGTGGAAAGCTGGCGTTGAACGCCCAAACCATGGTCAGTCCTGGCGTTCAACTCCAGAAACAAGCAAGGAGTTGGCGTTGAACGCCAAAAGTGAGCACAGTTCTGACGTTCAGACGCCAGAAGCAGGTAAGGAGCTGGCGTCTAACGCCACTCCAGCTTCCACCCCTGGCATTCAAATGCCAGTGGGGGATCAGACACATACTAGTGCTGATAATAACCCTTCTAAAAAGGCTTTCCAACCCACATCTGTAGGCAATAAACCTGCAGCAACTAAGGTTGAGGAATACAAAGCCAAAATGCCTTATCCTTAGAAACTTCACCAAGCGGAACAGGATAAGCAATTTGCCCGCTTTGCAGACTATCTCAGGACTCTTGAAATAAAGATTCTATTTGCAGAGGCACTTGAGCAAATACCCTCTTATGCTAAGTTCATGAAAGAGATCTTAAGTCATAAGAAGGATTGGAGGGAAACTGAAAAAGTTTACCTCACTGAAGAATGCAGTGCAGTCATTCTGAAAAGCTTACCTTAGAAGCTTAAAGATCCGGGAAGCTTTATGATACCATGCACATTAGAAGGTACTTGTACCAAGCAAGCTCTATGTGATCTTGGGGCAAGTATTAACCTAATACCTGCAGCCACTATCAAAAAGCTTGGGTTGACTGATGAAGTTAAACCAACCTGGATATGTCTCCAACTTGCTAATGGCTCCATTAAATACCCATAAGGCGTGATTGAAGACATGATTGTCAAGGTTGGACCATTTGCCTTTCCCACTGACTTTATGGTGCTGGAAATGGAGGAGCATAAGAGTGTAACTCTCATTCTGGGAAGACCTTTCCTAGCAACTGGCCGAACCCTCATTGATGTTCAAAAAGGGGAAGTAAACCTGAGAGTCAATGAGGATGAGTTCAAAAGATTTGCACTACCTCTTTCAAAGGTGCATGCTCTCAATTTTCTCTGATATGGTGGAAAATTTCTGGAAGTCTTCATGGATGACTTCTCAGTATTTGGAGACTCATTCAGCTCCTGTCTGGACCATCTAGCACTTGTTCTAAAGAGATGCCAAGAGACTAATCTAGTTTTAAACTGGGAGAAATGTCACTTTATGGTGACTGAAGAAATTGTCCTTGGGCACAAAGTTTCGAACAAGGGAATAGAGGTGGATCAAGCTAAGATGGAGGTAATTGAAAAATTACCACCACCTGCCAATGTTAAGGTAATCAGAAGCTTTCTGGGGCATGCAGTATTCTAT
>NC_029778.3:62422884-62423108 GCF_000817695.3 Arachis duranensis
CCGACAATCTCCGTGGGATCGACCCTTACTCACGTAAGGTATTACTTGGACGACCCAGTGCACTTGCTGGTTAGTTGTGCGTGATTGCAAAGTGTGATTGCAATTTCGTGCACCAAGTTTTTGGCGCCGTTGCCGGGGATTGTTCGAGTTTGGACAACTGACGGCTTATCTTGTTGCTTAGATTAGGACTGTTTTATTTTTGTTGGTTTAGAGTCTTTTATTTT
>NC_029778.3:62423453-62423732 GCF_000817695.3 Arachis duranensis
TTTTTAATTGACTAATTGATTCAGTTCTCAATTTGCTTTGATCTTATTTTCTTTTTAATTTTCAAATTTTTATTTTATCTTTTTTTTATTTTATTTTTTTTCGCTTAATTCAAAAAAAAATTTATTTATTTGCAATCCATATCATTTCCCTTTATCCATTATGGACCTAAGTGGGATTGATCAGTCCAGAAGGACTCTGGGGTCATATGCTAACCCCATTACAGCTGCATATGGGAGTAGCATCTGTACACCTCCCATCAAAGCAAGCAGCTTTGAGCT
>NC_029778.3:62427349-62427652 GCF_000817695.3 Arachis duranensis
TCCAAAGTGGTTGTGTACACTGACCATGCTGCTCTTAAATACTTACTCACAAAGCAGGATTCAAAACCCAGGCTTATAAGATGGGTGTTGCTTCTGCAAGAGTTTGATATAGAAATAAGAGACAGAAAAGGGACAGAGAACCAAGTAGCTGATCATCTGTCCCGAATAGAACCAGTAGCTGGGGCGCCCCTCCCTTCTACTGAGATCTCTGAGACTTTCCCATATGAGCAACTCTTTGCCATTCAGGAAGCTCTATGGTTTGCAGATATTGCAAACTATAAAGCTGTGAGGTTCATACCCCAG
>NC_029778.3:62429043-62430008 GCF_000817695.3 Arachis duranensis
GGAATTCTGGCGTTTAACGCCAGCCAGGGCACCTGGCTGGGCGTTAAACGCCCACAATGGGCAACAAATGGGCGTTAAACGCCAGAATGGATGCCATTCTGGGCGTTTAACGCCAGAAAGGTGGGGGGACCAAGATTTTGTTTTCAAATCAAATTTTTTCAAACTTTCCTTTTCTTACGCATACTTTTCTACAAAAACACATATCAACCTTTCATCATTCACTTTCAAATTTTCAAAAATCAAAATCATTCTTCAAATCTCTCTCAAATCAATCTCAAATCTTATTCAAAAACTCACCCTTCTCTTAAATTATCTCCATATCTTCTCAAATCTCCTTTCAATTTTTTTGAAACCTCCTTCCCCCCCTCTTTATAAAACACGTTCGGCCCTTCTTCCCCCACACCATTCGAATTTGCTCTTCTCATCTCTCTCTCTTCTTTCCTTTTTTTTTGCTTGAGGACAAGCAAACCTCTAAGTTTGGTGTGCTTTTCCGTGATCACTAAGCCAAGATTAATCAAGATCATGGCCCCTAAGGGAAAACAAACCAATTTAAGAGGAAAGAAAGAAAATAATCCAAAGAATCTTTGGAATCAAGAGAAGTTCTTAACCAAAGAACATGAAGACCATTATCACAAAATAATGGGTTTGAGGTCAGTGATCCCGGAAGTTAAATTTGATCTGAAAGAAGATGAATATCCGGGGATCCAAGAGCAAATTTGAAACAGAGGATGGGAAGTTCTAACCAATCCTGAGATAAAGGTTGGAAGGAATATGGTTCAGGAATTCTATTCAAATCTGTGGCTAACAGATAAGCAGAGAATGACTGGAACTGCTTACCATACCTACAGAACTATGGTCAGAGGGAAAGTTATGTACTTCCATCTGGACAAAATAAGAGAAATCTTCAAACGACCTCAACTGCAAGATGATCCTGAATCCTTTAATAGGAGAATGGTGAGAGCAGA
>NC_029778.3:62430668-62431651 GCF_000817695.3 Arachis duranensis
ATCACAAAAGAACAAGAAGTACAGGATTTCAAATTCATCTTTAAAACTAGTTGAATTAGTTTGATGTGGTGACAATACTTTTTGTTTTCTGAATGAATGCTTGAACAGTGCATATATCTTTTGAATTTGTTGTTTTGAGAATGTTAAAATTGTTGGCTCTTGAAAGAATGAGGGAAAAAGAGAACTGTTATTGAGGATCTAAAAAATCATCAGATTGATTCTTGAAGCAAGAAAAAGCAGAAAAAAAAACACAAAAAAAAATTTTCGAAAAAAAAGAGAAAAAGAAAGAAAAAGAAAGAAATAAAGTTGTGATCCAAGGCAAAAAGAGTATGCTTAAGAACCCTGGACACCTAATTGGGGACTCTAGCAAAGCTGAGTCACAATCTGAAAAGGTTCACCCAATTATGTGTCTGTGGCATGTATGTATCCGGTGGTAATACTGGAAGACAGAGTGCTTTGGGCCACAGCCAAGACTCATACATTAGCTATGTTCAAGAATCATTATACTCAACTAGGAGAATCAATAACACTATCTGAGTTCTGAGTTCTTATAGATGCCAATCATTCTGAACTTCAAAGGATAGAGTGAGATGCCAAAACTGTTCGGAGGCAAAAAGCTACCAGTCCCGCTCATCTAATTGGAGCTAAGTTTCCTTGATATTTTGGAGTCTATAGTATATTCTCTTCTTTTTATCCTATTTTGATTTTCAGTTGCTTGGGGACAAGCAACAATTTAAGTTTGGTGTTATGATGAGCGGATAATTTGTATGCTTTTTTGGCATTGTTTTTAGTATGTTTTTGGTAGTTTGAGTTGAGTTTTTAGTATATTTTTATTAGTTTTTAGCTAAAATTCACTTTTCTGGACTTTACTATAAGTTTGTGTGTTTTTCTGTGATTTCAGGTATTTTCTGGCTGAAATTGAGGGTCATGAGCAAAAATCTGATTCAGAGACTGAAAAGGAATGCAGATGCTGTTGGATTCTG
>NC_029778.3:62432167-62443858 GCF_000817695.3 Arachis duranensis
AGTAGGATTCAATGATTGAATGACTGTGACGAGCTTCAAACTCCTGAAGGCGGGGCGTTAGTGACAGACGCAAAAGAATCACTGGATTCTATTCCGGCCTGATCGAGAACAGACAGATGGATAGCCGTGCCGTGACAGGGTGCGTTGAACATTTCCACTGAGAGGATGGGAGGTAGCCATTGACAACGGTGAAACCCTTGCATACAGCTTGCCATGGAAGGAGCCTTGCGTGTTTAAAGAAGAAGACAGTAGGAAAGCAGAGATTCAGAAGACGGAGCATCTCCAAAACCTCAACCTGTTCTCCATTACTGCAAAACAAGTACTTATTTCATGTTCTTTTACTTTTCACAATTAATCCTGATAATTATTGATATCCTGACTAAGATTTACAAGATAACCATAGCTTGCTTCAAGCCGACAATCTCCGTGGGATCGACCCTTACTCACGTAAGGTATTACTTGGATGACCCAGTGCACTTGCTGGTTAGTTGTGCGGGATTACAAAGTGTGATTGCAATTTCGTGCACCAAAGACCTTTCCTAGCAACTGGCTGAACTCTTATTGATGTTCAAAAAGGGGAAGTAACCCTGAGAGTCAATGAGGATGAGTTCAAGTTGAATGTTGTCAAAGCCATGCAACATCCAGACACCCAAAATGACTGCATGAGCGTTGATATTATTGACTCTCTGGTAAAAGAAGTCAATATGGCTGAGAGTCTCGAATCAGAGCTAGAGGATATCTTTAAAGATGTTCAGCCTGATCTGGAGGAATCAGAGAGAATAATAGAACCTCTGAAAATCCCTTAGGAAGAGGAAAAACCTCCCAAACCCGAGCTCAAACCATTACCACCATCCCTGAAATATGCATTTCTGGGAGAAGGTGATACCTTTCCTGTAATCATAAGCTCTACCTTAGAGTCACAGGAAGAGGAAGCACTAATTCAAGTGCTAAGGACACACAAAACAGCTCTTGGGTGGTCCATCGTGATCTTAAGGGCATTAGCCCAGCCAGATGCATGCACAAGATCCTATTGGAGGGTGATGCTAAGCCAGTGGTTCAACCACAGAGGCAGCTAAATCTAGCCATGAAGGAGGTAGTGCAGAAGGAGGTCACTAAATTACTAGAGACTGGGATTATTTATCCTATTTCTGATAGCCCCTGGGTAAGCCCTGTCCAAGTCATCCCTAAGAAGGGTGGCATGACAGTGGTTCATAATGAAAAAAATGAACTGGTTCCTACAAGAACAGTTACAGGGTGGCGTATGTGTATTGATTATAGAAGGCTCAATACAGCTACTAGAAAGGATCATTTTCTTTTACTATTCATAGACCAGATGCTAGAAAGACTAGCAGGTCATGAATACTACTACTTCCTGGATGGATATTCAAGTCATAATCAAATTGCAGTAGATCCCTAGGATCAAGAGAAAATAGCATTCACATGTCCATCTGGAGTATTTGCATACAGAAAAATGCCATTTGGCCTGTGCAATGCACATGCAACCTTTCAAAGGTGCATGCTCTCAATTTTCTCTGATATGGTGGAAAAATTTTTGGAAGTCTTCATGGATGACTTTTCAGTATTTGGAGACTCATTCAGCTCCTGTCTTGACCATCTAGCACTTGTTCTAAAGAGGTGCCAAGAGACTAACCTGGTTTTAAACTGGGAGAAATGTCACTTTATGGTGACTGAAGGAATTGTCTTTGGGCACAAAATTTCGAACAAGGGAATAGATGTGGATCAAGCTAAGATAGAGGTAATTGAAAAATTACCACCACCTGCCAATGTTAAGGCAATTAGAAGTTTTCTGGGGCATGCAGGATTTTATATAAGGTTTATAAAGGATTTTTCAAAAATTGCCAAACCTCTGAGTAATCTGCTAGCTGCCGACACGCCATTTATCTTTGATAAAGGTGTCTGCAGGCATTTGAAACTCTGAAAGCTAAGCTGGTCACAGCACCAGTCATCTCTGCACCAGACTGGAGATTACCATTTGAATTAATGTGTGATGCCAGTGACCATGCCATTGGTGCAGTGTTGGGACAAAGGCATGACAAGCTTCTGCACGTCATTTATTATGCCAGTCGTGTTCTAAATGACGCACAGAAGAACTACACAACCACAGAAAAAGAGTTACTTGTAGTGGTTTACGCCATTGACAAGTTCAGATCCTATTTAGTAGGATCAAAAATGATTGTGTACACTGACGATGCTGCTCTTAAATATCTACTCACAAAGCAGGATTCAAAACCTAGACTCATCAGATGAGTGTTGCTTCTGCAAGAGTTTGATATAGAAATAAGAGACAGAAAAGGGATATAGAACCAAATAGCAGATCACCTGTCCCGAATAGAACCAGTAGAAGGGGCGTCCCTCCCTCTTACTAAGATCTCTGAAAACTTTCCGGATGAGAAACTCTTTGCCATCCAGGAAATGCCATGGTTTGCAGATATTGCAAACTACAAGGCAGTGAGGTTCATACCCAAAGAGTACAGTAGGCATCAATCAAAGAAATTGATCATAAAAGCAAAGTACTATCTTTGGGATGAACCATATCTCTTCAAGAGATGTGCAGACGGAGTAATTCGTAGATGTGTGCCTAAAGAAGAAGCACAGAAGATCCTCTGGCACTGCCATGGATCATAGTATGGAGGATATTTTTGAAGTGAGCGAACAGCCACAAGAGTCCTCCAATGCGGCTTCTACTGGCCTACTCTCTATAAAGACTCCGAGTGTTTGTACTTAACTGTGACAGTTGCCAAAGATCTGGCAATCTTCCTCACAGTTATGCCATGCCTCAACAAGGGATCTTGGAGATTGAGTTGTTTGATGTATAGGGTATTGACTTCATGGGGCCTTTCCCACCATCATACTCAAACACTTATATTCTGGTGGCAGTGGATTATGTATCCAAATGGGTGGAAGCTATTGCAATACCCACTAATGACACTAAGACAGTGCTAAAATTCCTCCAGAAATACATCTTCGGCAGATTTGGTACCCCTAGAGTATTAATCAGTGATGGGGACACTCATTTCTGCAATAAACAGCTTTACTCTGCTTTGGTTCGATACGGAGTTAGCCACAGGGTGGCCACTCCATATCATCCACAGACAAATGGGCAAGCTAAAGTCTAATAGAGAACTTAAAGAATCCTGGAACGGGCTGTGATTAACCGTAGAAGGGATTGGGCAAGGAGCTTGGATGATGCTCTGTGGGCATACAGAACAGCATTCAAGACCCCTATAGGGACCTCTCCATACCAGCTTGTGTATGGAAAGGCATGTCACTTGCCAGTGGAATTGACCTTTATGCTAAATTAGCTGGAGAGAAAAGATTGCTCCAGTTGAATGAGCTAGAGGAGTTTAGACTCAATGCTTTCGAGAATGCAAAAATTTAGAAAGAGAAAGCAAAAAGATGGCATGATAAGAAATTGTCATCCAGAGTCTTTGAGCCAGGGCAGAAAGTTCTGCTATTTAATTCTAGGCTCAAATTATTCCCCGGGAAATTGAAGTCCCGGTGGAGAGGAGCATATGTGATTACAAGTGTGTCACCATATGAATACGTAGAGCTCCAGGATAATGATTCTAACAAAAAGTTCACTGTTAATGGACAAAGAGTCAAACATTATCTTGACAGCAATTTTGAGCAAGAATGCTCAAAACTGAGACTTAACTAAAGCTCAGTAATAGTCCAGCTAAAGACAATAAAGAAGCGCTTGCTGGGAGGCAACCCAGCCATTTACAAAGCTTATTTGTTAATTAATTTATTTTTACAGGTATATGTCAAGTATCTTCAAGGTAAAATAGCAACTGCTTAAGTCCACAGAGTTACAGAAGGATTCAGAGGATAAAATAGCAAAAAAGGAAGCTCACTGGTGCGAAAAAGTCAGTAAAAGCTGTTTTGGGCGTTGAACACCCAAAAGAAGCACCTACTGGGCATTCAACGCCAGTAAGGATAGCCATCTGGGCGTTAAACGCCAGAAAGAAGCATCTTCTGGGAGTTGAACGCCAGAAAGAAGCACCTTCTGAGCGTTCAACGCCAGATTTACAGCGTCCTAGGCATTCAGAAAAACGCCCAGTGACAAAGGACTTCCTGGCGTTCAACGCCAGAAAGAAGCAACAGCTGGGCGTTGAACGCCCAGGAGAAGCTGCACATGGGCGTTAAACGGCCAAAACATGCAGCGTTTGGGCGTTTAACGCCAGGATGGTGGGGAGGAGGTCAATTCGTTTTTTTTCTTCAATTTTTTTAATTTTTATGTTCCAATTCATGATTTCTTACATAAAGATGTTACAAATCCTCATCCTTAAATTCCAAAAATATTAATCCTAATTTCTAAAATCCCTTTTTCAAAAATATCAAATGTATCTTAGTTCATAAACACAAATTTTTCCAATCCAATCCAACTCTTTTCTCAAAATTTTTCAACGCTCAATTATCTTTTAAAATCATTTTCAAAATAAAAATTCAGATTTATCTTTTTCAAATATCATTCACAACTTTTTATTTTTAAATTATATCTTTTTTTTATCATATTTTATCTTTCATAAATCATATCTTCTATCTTATCTTTTTAAAATTTTTTTCGAAACCCACACTCCCTTTTAAATCCACATTCGGCCTCCCTCCTCTCATCCACCATTCGACATTAGCTCTCCTTCTATCCCTCTCCTTTCTTTTCTTTTGCTTGAGGACAAGCAAACCTCTAAGTTTGGTGTGTTTATCCGTGATCACAAAAACATACTCACTAAGATCATGGCTCCTAAAGGAAAACAATCCACTCCAAGAGGCAAGAAAGAGAGTATTCCAAAACCACTTTGGAATCAAGGGAAGTTCTTAACCAAAGAACATTCAGACCATTACTACAAAATAATGGGTCTAAGATCAGTGATCCCGGAAGTCAAGTTCGATCTGAAAGATGATGAATATCCGGAGATCCAAGAGCAAATTCGAAACAGGAACTGGAAAATCCTAGCTAATCCTGAAACAAAAGTAGGAAGGAATATGGTTCAGGAGTTCTATGCTAATCTGTGGCAAACAGACAGGCAAAGAATATCAGCAAATAGACAGGCAAAGAATATCTGGAACTGCCCTCTATGACTATCGGACCTTGGTCAGAGAAAAGATTGTTCACATCCATCTTGACAAAATCAGGGAGATCTTTAAGCTGCCTCAGCTGAAAGATGACCCAGACTCCTTTAATAGGAGAATGATGAGAACAAACAAAGGCCTGGACAAGATTCTAGAGGATATATGCATCCCTGGAGCCAGGTGGACCACCAGCACCACTGGCATCCTAATTCAACTCAAGAGAGAAGATCTCAAACCAGTCGCCAAAGGCTGGCTGGACTTTATTGGGCATTCCATATTGCCCACTAGCAACCGTTCTAAAGTCACTGTTAAAAGAGCAGTGATGATTTACTGCATCATGTTGGGAAGAGAAGTAGAAGTTCATTAACTAATCTCGTGTGAACTTTACAAAAAAGCAAACAAGAACTCCAAGGATGCCAAATTGGCTTATCCAAGCTTAATTTCTATGCTCTGTAAAGATGCTGGAGTGAGGATGGGAATAACTGAGTATATCTCAATTGAGCAGCCAATCACTAAAATATCAATGGAAAAACAACAGTTGCAGGATGACCCCATCAAGAGGAGAGCACATGAATTCCTCCCAGAAATCCCTCAATTTGAATACTGGGAGCACTTTGAGGCATCTGTTTCCAAGTGGCAAGAAGCTATGGACCAAATAAAGGAAGAACAGAATAATCAAAATAGCATGCTTTGCAAATTGCTTAGGGAACAAGAGGAGCAAGGGCGTGACTTGAGGAACTGAAGCGTCAGAAATTAATTCTTGAAGGACCAAGCACCCCACAGACTAGAGGAACATCCACTTCCCAAAATACAGGTTGTTGAGTTCTAATTTTAGCTTTAACTCTGTGATATTTGTTACTATAGGAATTTACCTTAGAAGTTATATAGGAGTAGCGGTAATTAGTATATCTATTTTGACTTTATTTTTAATTAAGTTATAATTTATTTTTCTCATCATCATCAAACATGAATAAAATAGTATATTTTTAGAATAAAGAGGTAATTTATATCTTTCGAGTTCTTAATAAGAAAAATTATAATTAATTATATGTGGTGGCAATACTTTTTGTCTTCTGAATGAATGCTTGAACCGTGCATATTTTTTATCTTGAATTTTATGAATGTTAAAATTATTGGCTCTTGAAAGAATGAGGAACACGAGAAATATTATTGCTGATCTGAAAAATCATGAATTTGATTCTTGAAGCAAGAAAAAGTAGTGAAAAAAAAGGAAAAAAGATTACAAGGAATCATTGGATCAAGAAAAAGAAAAAAAGCCAATAGCCCTTAAAACCAAAAGGCAAGGGTAAAAAGGATCCAAGGCTTTGAGCATCAGTGGATAGAAGGGCCCAAGGAAGTAAATACAGGCCTAAGCGGCTAAATCAAGCTGTCTCTAACCATGTGCTTGTAGCATGCAGGTCCAAGTGAAAAGCTTGAGACTGAGGGGTTAAAGTCGTGATCCAAGGCAAAAGAGTGTGCTTAAGAACTCTGGACACCTCTAATTGGGGACTTTAGCAAAGCTAAGTCACAATCTGAAAAGGTTCACCCAATTATGTGTCTGTGGCATTTATGTATCTGGTGGTAATACTGGAAAACAAAGTGCTTAGGGCCACAGCCAAGACTCATAAAGTAGCTGTGTTCAAGAATCAACATACTAAACTAAGAGAATCAATAATACTATCTGAATTCTGAGTTCCTATGAATGCCAATCATTCTGAATTTCAAAGGATAAAGTGAGACGCCAAAACTGTTCAGAAACAAAAAGCTACTAGCCCCGCTCATCTAAATTAGAATCTGAGCTTCACTTAAAACTCTGAGATATTATTGCTTCTTAATTTCTTTTTATCCTATTTTATTTATCTATTTGCTTGGGGACAAGCAACAGTTTAAGTTTGGTGTTGTGATGAGCGGATATTTTATACGCTTTTTGGGGGGTAATTTCATGTAGATTTTAGCATGTTTTAATTAGTTTTTAATAGAATTTTATTAGTTTTTAAGAAAAAATCATATTTCTGGACTTTACTATGAGTTTGTGTATTTTTCTGTGATTTCAGGTATTTTCTGGCTGAAATTGAGGGAGCTGAGCAAAAATCTAATTTAGGCTGAAAAAGGACTGCTCATGCTGTTGGATTCTGACCTCCCTGCACTCGGAATGGATTTTTTGGAGCTACAGGAGTCCAATTGGCGCGCTCTCAATTGGGTTGAAAATTAGACATCCAGGGCTTTCCAGCAATATATAATAGTCCATACTTTGCGCGAAGATAGATGATGTAAACTGGCGTTCAACGCCAGTTCCATGTTGCAGTCTGGCGTCCAGCGCCAGAAATAGGTTACAAGTTGGAGTTCAACGCCAAAAACACGTTACAACCTGGCATTCAACTCCAGAAACAGCCCAGGCATGTGAGAAGCTTAAGTCTCAGTCCCAGCACACACCAAGTGGGCCCAAGAAGTGGATTTCTGCACCAATTATCTTAGTTTACTCATTTTCTGTAAACCTAGGTTACTAGTTTAGTATTTAAACAACTTTTAGAAACTTATTATGTACCTCATGACATTTTTAGATCTGAAATTTGTACCTTTTGGCAGTATGAGTCTCTAAACCCCATTGTTGGGGGTGAGGAGCTCTGCAGCATCTCGATGAATTAATGCAATTATTTCTGTTTTTCCATTCAAACATGCGTGTTCCTATCTAAGATGTCATCACCTTCCTCAATCCATGAACGTGTGTCTGACAACCACCTCCGTTCTACATCAGATTGAATGAGTATCTCTTAGATTCCTTAATCAGAATCTTCGTGGTATAAGCTAGAATTGATGGCGGTATTCATGAGAATCCGGAAAGTCTAAACCTTGTCTGTGGTATTCTGAGTAGGATTCTGGGATTGGATGACTGTGACGAGCTTCAAACTCACGAGTGTTGGGCGTGATGACAAATGCAAAAGAATCAATGGATTCTATTCCGACATGATCGAGAACCAACAGCTGATTAGCCGTGCTGTGACAGAGCATTTGGACCATTTTCACTGAGAGGATGGGAAGTAGCCATTGACAACGGCGACACCCTACATAGAGTTTGCCATGGAAGGAACTTTGCACTTTTGCATGAGAGGAATATTATGTTACAGGAATTCAGAAGACAAAGCATCTCCAAAACTCCAACATATTCTCCATTATTGCACAACAAGTAATTATTTCATGCTCTTTTATTTTTTTTAGTAATTCAAACTGATAATTATAATTGATCTCCTGACTAAGAATAATAAAATAAACATAACTTGCTTCAAACCAACAATCTCCGTGGGATTCGACCCTTACTCACGTAAGGTATTACTTGGACGACCCAGTGCACTTGCTGGTTAGTTGTGCGGATTGCAAAAGTGTGATTGCAATTTCGTGCACCACCGACGAAATGCAATATCAAATCATTTAACGTTGTTAGACTATTAACTTCCGGTGTCATGTATGTAACTATTAGTGGCCCGGACTTAAAAACGATAGAACCTTCTTCATCATACACTATTTCACCATCATAATGAATGGATAACAATGAATTCATTGACATTGTAGAGAAAAAATGCCAATATGAGAAGCAAAGAGGAGAATGAAATTGTTGTTTTGAGCTCCGTTCTTTAGCGGCCATGCTTTTATTCTGGAAAATACACTTAAAATTTGCCGGGGTTGTGACAAACTTCATATAAATTATGAAGTTCACCGGGGTACGACGAATTTGCCCTAAATCCAAAAAAAAATATGTATATGGAAATTTAGTTAGAATAACGGATTTAGAGAAATAATTATTTTTTTATTTTATTTCAAGAAAAAAATTTTAGGTTTTAGTCTATAATTACTTGTTAGTTTTCTTATTTATTAAACTGTGTACAAATGTTATTTAAGTTACATATATATTTATTTGTGTTCTTTATAGTAAATTAAACTTTTAGGATAATCATTCATATAACTTTAGGAGTAGTTTGGTTAAATAGGAGGGATTTATCTTTCCGTGTTTAACGATGAATATTCCGACTATATTTAAACCAAAAAACCATGTTACTTGTTACGGTTTCTCTTTTCCCTTTTACTCTTTTATTAGCTAGAGAATAGATATTTTTATAGTATTAATAATTTTTTTTACTAAATTATTTAAATATAAGTATTGAAAGATATATTTAGTATGAGATTTATTCTTTTATAAAATTAAAATATGTGTAATTTGTAGACATAGTATAACACATACATCATATAGAATTATTATTATTATGACATAAATAAATGTGCAGAACGAAGATGTCTAATAATGCATGTGAATATGTCGGGTGGACCCAAGAGATGAAGGAGGAAAGATCAACATCCCTTGTCAGTGATTCAGCAGAGATGAGAGTGAGATGATGGTAGCACCGAGCTCAACAATAATATGCATTATAACTAGGCGACCGCTGCTACTACTTAATAATTAACGTTAATCAAACTATTGTTTATCATAACTTAATTTTCTTCATTTAAATATGTGCTTGTGCTTTGATTATAACATGTTAGGGACGAAAAGGGTATATATTTAAATTAATTTTTAAAAATTTTTTTGCATAATATATTTTTTTTAAATTTATTATATTAAATTTTTTATTTTTATAAAAATAAGATATATAAATTTGTTCGTTACATTTTTTAAAATTTATTTGAAACATATATTTTATTTTTTGTAAAATTTAAAAATTATAATATGATAAATTTATTTTGGAACAAAAACGTTCGACACAAAATTTTTTAAGGACCTATTTAAATATATACTTGCCAACAAAAACATTCATGACAAAAAGATATAATTTTGTTTAAAATTATGAGATATTTTTAAAATAAATCACGAACATTAAAAATAAAAAGTATATTTTATCTGCTAACACAACTAGAAAATAGATTGATACAGATAAATTTAGTCTTTATTACAGATGAATTTTTAGTTACCAACGAAATTATTGACGGATTTTGTCCTTCTGTAAAAGTCCCGTCGAAAATTATTTACCGACAGATTTTTTTCTGTCGAAAAATTACCGACGGATTTTTACCAGTTACCGACAGATTTTTCCTCTGTAAATTCTCCATCCATTTCTCGAAAACGATGAACTTTCCGATGGATTTTCCGTCTGTAATTATAGACGGATTTTCTGACGAATTACAGACGAATTTTTCGACAGATTTTCTGTCTGTAATTTGAACCTTGTAAAATCATCTCACACTCTGATTATAGACAGAAAATTCGTCTGTAAATCCATCAGTAAGGTAAAATAGAATTTTTTATTTTTTCAATTACAAAATAAACTTGTTTTCATACAAAATAAATATAAATTTAATACAAATTTTTATCTAATTTGTATTCGAATATTTATAATGTTACAAAAAATAAACAAATTCATCGTATTATAAAACTAAGAAAATTATTATAAACAAGCAAGTCAATATAATTCAAAACATAAATAAAGTGTATTATCAACTATAATCCTCAATATATTGACCAACCATACTAAATTTTACACAATTTTACATATATTATAGAAAGATTAACTGAATTATTTTTCAAAAAATGGACATGAATCAGCATCCATCAGCCATATGTACATGAATTCTTTCTCAAGGTCCATAGCATCCTTATTCCCATTAGATTCCTAAACAGCAGCTTAGAAGATATATTACTGCAACATAGAAGGACAAAAACCAATTAGCAAACAGAGAAAAAAGGAAGTAATCAAAGGAGAAAATAGATTCATATGAGAAAAAAAAAAGATAAATGACTTGCATGTCCATAACACTTCTAAGATTAGCAAATTCTATTAGAATAAATTATCAGTGTGAACCAAAGAGATTTACATTTTACATAAGTAGATACATTTAATGATTGATACTTACAATGTATCCAAATTACTAATCCGTGATAGCTGATTGGAATAGGCCCTTAAAGATTGTTGGAAGAAAGGTTTCTAATGGATAGTGATCACAATTTCATGAAACAAGGACTAATTAAGCAAAGTTCAAATGTAATACTTGACAAGTTGTTAATAAACTTCAGTTGAATCTTACATAATAGAATTGTAAATAGGTTCTGTAACACCCTACCATACAGAGTCTTATGCTTAAGTCATAATTCAGAGATGGCAAGGTATTACGACCTCTAAAATAAAAATTTAGTACGTATAGTAGTATGAATGATTGATTATAACTAGGAGCCTTTGTAGAAAAAGGGGTAAACAAAAACCGCAACGCGAAAGCGTAACACTCCGATTGATAACGTAACGAACAAGGATAACCAACGCGTGATTATATATATATATAAAGGAGTGTCAAAAACAGGAATATCAAGACTCAAGATCCGGCTGCGAAGATAACCGGTCCGAGCATAACAATATATACATATGATAGAAAATAAGGAAAACCCCAAGGAAACCCAAAGGGACACCAATACATAAAACCTATTCTCCAAAATTCTCCCACGAAAGGAGTCATCACAATTGTATTATTTAATGGAGATAAAAGTATCTAAGCAAAACATATAAACCAAAACATAGCCCCGAGAACAAAGGATCTTCGCAAATCTAGAAGTCTCCAGCATGC
>NC_029778.3:62445204-62446105 GCF_000817695.3 Arachis duranensis
TCCCCAACTCGAGCCATACTCGTCATAAACTTGATCATAATCATGATCTATATCCATCACCCTCACTGGTGAATATTTACGAGGGCGAGCTCATCCGGGTCTTTCACAGTGCCCGGCCACACTTATGACATAGGGTCAAAAGAGCTTCGGGTCTCAACCTGGAGCACGTGGTGGCTAGCCACTGCTACTACCCAGGGAAACTCGTATCTCCGATAGTGGAAGTGCAAATCACAATTATCAATAATTCTCATCCATGGATCAAAATCCATATCAGCCATCCGGCTCACGGTTAAATCCATAACCAGCCAATATTCATAGCATACACAGCTATTCCGGCTCACGGTTCAATCCAGAACCAGCCAATATTCATAAACAATTACGGCCCTTCGGCCAATGGCATACAAGCACTTCCACTACCATCCTCCACATCTCACATAATCATCAATGATCCTCATTGATCATTCATTTTCCCTTGCTTCACTCGCAAGTTACCACATTCACTAGCCTTTCTTCTCATAGCTAGACATATCATAATGATTTAAGATATAAGTGGTGAGATCGGAGGCTTAGAAGTATGAGATTTTGCTTTTAAAACTCAAAAATCAACTTTGGGATGAAAATAGGGCCACGCGTACGCGCACTCCACGCGCACGCGTGGATGGCCTCAAAAACTCATCGACGCGCAAGCGTCATGCACGCTAACGCGTGGATTAAAAATTTGCCAATCGGCGCGTACGCGTCAACCACGCATACGCGTGGGTGTTCTCGTGTCCCAGGCACAGCACTGGCACAGTTATGGCATAACTCTCTGGAAAATGGCTGGGCATTAGGTGCAGCACAATCGGCGCGCCCGCGCACATCACGCACACGCGTGGATGGCATTTTCGGGAAGAACGGCGCG
>NC_029778.3:62449014-62451339 GCF_000817695.3 Arachis duranensis
GAATCCCTTGAGCAACTTCTCCTCTTGAAGCATCATCCAAGCCGTATATAACGACTTCCGACTTAACGCATCCGCCACTACATTCGCCTTTCTCGGATGGTAATGCAACTCAAAGTCGTAGTCCTTCAACAATTCCATCCACCTTCTCTGCCTCATATTAAGCTCTTTCTGATCAAAGAGGTACTTCAAGCTCTTATGATCAGAGAAAACTTGGAACTTAACCCCATAGAGGTAATGCCTCCACACCTTCAAGGCAAACACAACTACAGCGAGTTCCAAATCGTGCGTAGGGTAACTAACTTCATGAGGTCTCAACTGTCGTGAGGCATACGCCATCACATTATGATGCTGCATCAGCACGCACCCTAGACCCTTCAATGAGGCATCACAATACACCTCAAATGGCTCATTCGGCTCGGGTACACTAACACAGGTGCAGTGGTCAACTTTTTCTTCAATGTCTGAAAGCTCTCCTCGTACTCAGGAGTCCAAACAAATGGAGTGTCTTTGCGGGTTAACTTTGTCATTGGCAAAGCTATCTGTGAAAAGCCTTTGATAAACCTTCGGTAATAGCCAGCTAAACCCAGAAAACTCCTTACCTCTGTTACGGTGGTGGGTTGCTTCCAATCCATCACAGCCTCCACCTTAGTTGGATCTACGGCTATTCCCTTCTTACTCACCACATGGCCCAAAAACTTCACCTCACTCTTCCAAAACTCACACTTAGACAGTTTCGCATAGAGTTTCTTCTCCTTTAGAATCTGCAACACGGTCCTCAAGTGTTATGCATGCTCTTCTTCAGTCTTGGAGTAAATCAGTATGTCGTCAATGAAGACAACAACGAATTTATCCAGAAACGAACAGAACACTATATTCATGTAATCCATAAACACTGCAGGAGCGTTCGTCAACCCAAAAGACATTACAATGTACTCGTAATGACTATAACGAGTCCTGAAAGCGGTCTTAGGGATATCCTCACCCCTCACCCTTATCTGGTGATAACCAGATCGCAAATCGATCTTGGAGAAAACTCCAGCTCCTTGTAACTGATCCATGAGATCATCAATTCTCGGCATTGGGTACTTATTCTTTATTGTAACCTTGTTCAGCTGCCTGTAATCCACACAGAGCCGCATATTCCCATCCTTCTTCTTTACCAGTAACACTGGAGCACCCCACGGGGAAACACTTGGTCGGATAAAGTTCTTACCCAACAAATCCTCTAACTGAGACTTTAGCTCGGCCATCTCTAATAAATCTTCTAACTGAGACTTTAGCTCGTTCATCTCTAACGGTGACATCCTATAAGGAGCACTTGAGATTGGTCCCGCCCCGGGCACCAATTCAATAGCAAACTCAACCTCTCGGTTAGGTGGAAACTCATCAATATCATCAGGAAACACTTCCGGAAACTCACACACAATCGGAATCTGCTCCAACCTTTGATCATCACCCAAAACACCCGCGGCTAACAACAGGATACCCTGACGGGCATCCTAGCCTAGTTACCATGGCTTCATGGGTAGCATTGTACACTCTTAGATCATATTCTAAAGTTACAATCTTCAATCCTAACTCATGGGCTTTCTCAAATGCAATGAATGAATGTGATGCTCCCGAATCAAATAAAGCATTTAAGGTTTGACCAGCTATTTCATAGTTACCTCTAATGAGTGTCTCAGATCCCTCAGCTCCTACAGCTGAAGTGGTGAACACCCGACCAGTCTGTTGTGCCTTCCCAGCAACTTGTTTCTGCCTCTCCGGACAACTTGCGGCTTTATGCCCCGCTTTTCCGCAATTGTAGCACAAACCCCATCCGGTCTTGCATGGTGCTCCCGGATGGTGACCTCCACACCTAGTACAAGCTTGATCATTCTGAGGCTGCTTCCCATACTTCTTCCCTTGGAAATTGTTGTTGTTGCTGGGCCTCCTGAAAGAGCTTCCCCTCTTGAAAGACGGACCTCTAGGTGCAAAACTCTTCCCTCGGTTCTGTGGGAATGATCCTCTGCGAATCCCTTTCTCAGCAGTTGCCCTTTTCACACACTCCTCAGCAACCCTACACTTGTTTACCAGCTCGGAGAAGGTCCTAATCTCCATTGGTCCCACTGAACTGAAAATATCACTCTGGAGTCCTCCTTCATACTTAACACACTTCCATTCCTCATATTCCATCGGAGTTCCTTGGCACATACGAGAGAACCTGAACAGCTCCTCAAACTTGTCAGTATACTCTGATATGGACATAGTACCCTGCTTCAGCTGTAACAATTCAAGTTCCTTAGCCGTCCTAGCAGAAGTCGGAAAGTACTTCTTATAGAACTC
>NC_029778.3:62454881-62468796 GCF_000817695.3 Arachis duranensis
CGCGGTGAACGCGTGGCCGCAAACGGAGCGGCAATCAGAGCTCTAGATCAAAAGTTATGGTGGTTTGAAGATCAACCAAGGGAGAGAACTTGAGAGAGTGTTCTTCCTCCCTTTCTCTCAAATTTCAGCTTGTGTGTGTAACAAATGAGGAGAGAGAGTGCTGAAAACTAGGGTTTTGGTTAAGTTATGTTGGGCCAAGGGCCCACTTTGGGTCCAATTGGCCCGGTTTGGCCCGTTCGGTCCAATCTTGGTCCGAATTCTATAAAATTGGTACCGAAATTCACGTCTCAATCTCCTCTATCACATTTAGCCACAAAAATCACATTTTGGGCTTTCTAGAATAAATTCTCATTTATGAGTTAATTAGCCGTTAATTAACCGGGTTTTACAGGTTCTAGCTATCGCTTACAAATAAGTCATACTCTCCAAGCTCTTCAGTGCCCCGAGAAATGTTCCAGTCAACTTGTTCTTTATTTTAGTCAAAAGAGAATTTAGATAATCTTTGATAAATGATAATTTTTTACACTCTTCTTTTATAGCGTAAATGAAATCTTTTTTATATTCCCATTTCTTGTCAATAACTCTTAACACAAAAAAACAGAAAATATACAAGAAAGGAATGCAACATATTACATTTCTCCATTTCTTTTATCAATTATACAATGTTATAGTAACTAATGAAATGGCTAATTGATCCACATAGAAGTGGCAACTAATGCTCATAGAAGTTAGAATACAGTGTTATAGTAACTAATGAAATGAAATACATGCTTACATGAATCTTCAGTCCAGCCTCCATGGAAGCTATTTTACTGTTCTCCCATGATAAAATGATGAAAGCTTCTTCTGAGTTTTGCCTAACAAATCGATCGAAATCAGCAATAAATAGCTTGTTAGTTAATATGAAGAATGACATATCTTTAGATCTTACTTGTTCTCTACCCTTGATTTCTCACTTTCTTCCCAGGTTTTGATCAATGGCATCTTCTTCTCTATGACAACTCTTGCAAGCACAGCATCTTCGCTGTCTTGGCACCACTTTGATATTTTCGAGTTGTTCTTTCTTATTTGTAAGATATAGTCAATTGCACCTTTTACAAAGAGACTTGCTTCCTTCATTCCAAACAATGTCATGAATATCAAATCATATTTTATTATTTTACTTTTGTTTTTTATTTTGCTAAGGTTTAAGGACCCATAAAACAAACTGTAAATTTATTACAAATACTAAGTTGATCGAGTCATAGATAAGTTTATCTTTGACTTAGTGAATTAGTAATAGTATCACATGAGTGCCGGTCATGTTTATATTCATGCAATTCTTCGTTCAGGTTAATGAAAACAAAGTTAATAGTTTGTTTTCATATTTCAATGTTTTCTAATTCTAGGATTTTGTGAAAGATAAATTAATAACAAAATATGACCAAGAGCGGGGCCTAGCAATAATATAATGTTCTCAAAAGAAATAAATTAATATCTTGTAGAACATTGTGCAGTATAAGTAAATGAAATTATTAGCAATAGCATATGAGGATTGCTGGAAAACCTGTAGCTAAAGTGGAAGAAGCATACCAAATTCAAAAAGCTGCAGATTAATAGGAAGATTTGAGGTGATGGGAGTGTTGAGTGAAGTGTGAAGTTTGGATTTTGTACCCCATGGAAATCTTGAGAGGACAGTTCTTGTGGTTAGTATATAAAACTCCCATTAAGTCACACTAATACAATATATGTCAAAAACGGGGGAAAATGATCTAGGAAGGTTAAAGCAATTGACCTTGTAATCAAAGTTGACCATCCCTTGAGACATGTGTGGCTCATTTGTAAGCTGGAGAAGCAAACAAGAAACAGTAGGTTATGGTTAGCCAAAAGGAGAATTAGCAATAAGAAACATGAGAATGGGAAGGGGGTTGTCATAGATCAAATATTGGATGAATAAAAATAAACATAATGCTCATTCAATAACTCTTGCACGTTATCAAGTTAAAGCTGAATCTATACTCAACAAAACAAAAAAGCACTAAATTCTTGTAAATATAAGGTGTAGCAGAATATCAAAGGCTCATAAACAGCATAAAAATTGTGGCATTTCCCTTATAATAGAAAAGGAGCATAAATACCTGAGCATTGGCTTTAAGAGTGAGATTCACAGGCAACTTATCCAACTCAGATAAATTGTAAGTCAGCTTCTCATTGATTTTCTTCACAATTTTGGGCAGAGTTTGGATATGATCATGCCTTGAACTTGAACTAGCCTCTGTGCCAGAACAGGAACACCAACAATGGATTTGTCAATCTTTGAAAGCATTGGATGAGACTCAAAAAGCCTCTCTTCTTCAATCCTCGCCTCCTCATAAGATTTATCGGCAATCCTGTTCCTGACATAGACATAACCAAGACCAATGTTAACATAATCAGCAGTTACATTCTCCAACAAGTCTTCAGGAGACTTATCAGCCTTTGTTACAACAGCCAAGGTTCTCAAACCAGTTTTATCCACAGACTGAGACATTCTTATGGATTCACAAGTAGTAAAATCAACGGTAGTAGAAAGAACATTCAGAATAATGCTCTCTTCAGGCCTAATATACTCCATGATAATATCCTTGATCTGATCATAGATATTTTCAGGCTGGCCATGAACAGGAACCCTAGTTATACCAGGAAGATCTACCATTGTCAAGTTCCCTCCCAAACTAATACTGACAAAATATTGTAAACAATTATAATTCAAATTCAAACCAATCATAGTCCTCAATAAAAAGTTTGAATTAGAAACTAAAAAAGAAACTGAAAAAGCACATAGATCACAATAAGCAATGAGAAAGCACAGCGATTACGATAAGCAAAAAAAATCATATGAATTTTGAGTTGAAGTTTGGGAAAAATATAATGCTGCCATTATGAAGATCACCTTGAATTTAGAATGCTTGAGAATATGAGCATCGCCAGTGGCTCTCTGATGCACCACTATTTTGTGGTACATCTTGTGCTTAATTGAGTGGATTTTATCCACTATTCTCACACTTATTCATGTAAATTGCATGTTTTACATTTTTCTTCCTGATTTTGTTCTATGATTGAAAACTTGCTTCTTAAACTTTTAAATTGTGTATTTTTTATCCCCTTTTATACCATTCGATGCCGTGATCCATGTTTTAAGTATTTTCAGGATATACAGGGCAAGAATGGCTTAGAGGATGGAGAGGAAGCTTGCACAAATGAAAGGAGCACAAGAATTAAAGGAGATAACGAGCAACGAGCGACGCATGCACGTGATTTGGAGATTTTCAAAGCGACGCGTGCGCGTACCTGACGCGTACTGGTGCGAAATTTCTAACTACAAACTAACCGGCAAGTGCACTGGGTCGTACCAAGTAGTACCTCAAGTGAATGAGGGTCGATCCCACGAGGATTAATGGACTAAGCAACAATGGTTGATTAATTTACTTAGTTAGACAAGCAGAAAATAGTGTTTTGGTGTTCAAAAGCATTAACAGTAAATTCAAAATATCAAAAAGCTAGTAAACAAGTTGTGAATAATATATAGAGAAACAGTTAAGGCTTCAGAGTTATCTATTTTCTGGATTGACTTTTCTTACTAACTATTTTAATCATGCAAGATTTAATTCATGGCAAAATATATGTGACTAAACCCTAATTCCTTAGACCTTTTTAGTCTCCCCTAAAATTCATCAACCGCCAATTCCTTGGTTACTTAATTCCAATTAGAGGGTGAAGTTCAATTCTAGTTCAAACGCCACAAAAACTCTAATTACCCAAATATAAGAGGATTATATGTCACGTATCTCGTTAAGTCCAGATAATTAGAATTTAGGAGAAATTGTTTTCAAGCTGTTGTTCAAGTAAAGAGCTTTTCCAAGTTATACAAGAACGCAATTAGAACAAGGGTCATACTTCCGTTCCACCCAAATTCATAAGATAAAGAACAAAAACAATTCTTGAAATATAAATCAGTACATGAATTAAAATAGAAAAATAATAGTATCAATCCATACAATAGACAGAGCTCCTAACCTTAATAGTGGAGGCTTAGTTGCTCATGGTACAGAGAGAAAATAAGGATTCAGGTAAACTGTAAATTGCGGAATGAGGTCGAAGAGAAGAGAAGAGATTTTTTTTTCTTTTATATCTAAACCTAATTAATGTAAAATATATTTTCTAAAACTAAATAATATCTTTTCCTATTTTTAAATAAAATAAAGTTTAAATCAGAATTAATAGGAGATTGCATGCTTGCTTCTTGGAGAGTTGGGGACCACTTGATTCCTTTTCTCAAGTTAGGCATAGCCTTGGCCGAATTGATGGAAAAGAAGTATGGACTATTATATATCGTTGGACCTTGCTCTTATTTTTCTTTTACTGTTTCTTTTGCTTCAAGGATTAAGCTTTTGTTTACTTCAGAGAATTCATAATAGTTCTCTAAATTCTTGTTCCTTATACATCAACATCCTTTGATTCAAATTCAAATATGCACTGTTCATGTCATGCATTCAGAATCACAAATAATAGCACCACATTTAAGTAAATAAGATTACTCTTAAATATAAACTCACTTTCTCATGCAATACATCACTTCTTTTTCTTTTGAATTCAAGCTCAGTGAGCAATACATGAGAAAATATTTTTTTATTTTTTTTAACTAAAAGCAAATGACAGAATGAAACTAAATCTAAGAACTAAAAGTACTAAAGATCATGCTAGCAATCAAAGCAACAGAAAACAGAAGATAACAAAATAAGAATGGAAGAGAAATAGAATGAAAGGAACTCAACCACCTCAGTTATGCTGGTGGCCATCTTATTCCTCCATGAAGAACATTCATCTCCCTTTGGTGCTATTAAAATAAACAGAAAAGGCCAAAAGTGAAGCGACAACACCAAACTTAAAAGTTTGCTTGTCCTCAAGCAAAGAAAATTTGAAAACAAGGTGTCAAAAATTCTTCTTAATTGCTCCTGTTCCTGTTCTAATCATTCTGCATGACCAAAACACATGTAAAACAAGAAAAATTCTAAAAAAAAAAAGAGATAAAGTAGTTTAAAATCAAAATTAAAATAACTATAATGCTAAAATAAAAATAACTATAAAATTAAAACCACAGTAACTGCAAAAACAAGGATACTAGTAGTTGGGTTGCCTCCCAACAAGCGCTTTTTTAATGTCACTAGCTTGACACTTGATTGTTGAATTTTCTTTCTCTTCTTCCAGTTGGTTAAAAGAAATGTCTCCAAGGGGGGAGAGGTGAAAATTTGTGCCCCCTGATATAAATTCCTCCTAACAAGCTTTCTTTTATTATGATTAGCTTGATTCACCTTGCTTGTTGGGGTAGAGGGTGGATTGTTTTTTTCCGATCTTCTCTTTTTCATGGATATTTTCTTCTGTTTCTTGGTCACAATCCCCTTTTCAGTGCTTTCCTTGGTCACCTTCACTTCTTTGATTTTAAAATTTGGGTGTTGTGTGATGGTTAGAGTGTACCCTTCATCAAGAACTTCTTGAATTGGTGGTTCAATAAAGTCACCCTCTATACCACTCTCTGCTTCATTAGAGTGTAGATTCCCATAATTATTTTCATCCCTTAAAACCTCCTTTGTTTGTGCATCTTCCTCTTCTTCCATGTGTGAGGGTGGAAAATTCTCTAATTCACTGGAGTATGAACTCCTTTGATTGATTTTCTCACTTTCTTCCATAGGATCTTGCATTATATCTCTTGGGAAGGAATTTGCTTGTTCCTCTTCCTGGGACTTGATAATCAACTGCACATATTTCTCTATATTTTTTACACTCGTCCTTATATCATGTATGAATTCTTTCATGAGAAGCTCAAGAGATGATGGTTCTTGATATGAATAAGGAGATGGTGGCTCTTGATATGAATAAAAAGGAGATGATGGTTCTTGATATGAATAAGGAGATGGTGGCTCTTGATATGAATAGGGAGATGGTGGCTCTTGATATGGGTAGAAAAATGATGGTTCTTGATATGGATAGAGAGGTGGTGGTTCTTGGTATGAATAGGGAGATCACTACAAAAAAAAAGGGTTAAAATGGCGGTTTTTTAAGGTAATTACGGCGGTTACAACCGCCATTATTACCGAAAACGGCGCTTCCAAGTGGCGCTTCCAAGAAATGCCGGAATTCTGGGTGCCATTCTGGTTATTACGGCGGTTTTTTGAAAACATCCATAATAACCAGTGGATAATACGGCGGTTTTTTGGCGGTTAAAATGGCGGTTTTTAACCGCCATTTTAACCAGATAAAACGGCGGTTTTGTTGTTGTTTAAAATGGCGGTTTGTAACCGCCGTTTTTACCTGGGTTTAATGGCATCTTCCTCGTTTAAAATGGCGGTTTATAACCGCCGTTTTTTTAAAATGGCGTTTATAACCGCCGTTTTTTTAAAATGGCGTTTATAACCGCCGTTTTTACCTGGGTTTAATGGCATCCTCCTCGTTTAAAATGGCGTTTATAACCTCCGTTTTTACCAGAGTTTAATGGCATCCTTTTCGATTAAAATGGCGTTTATACCCGCCGTTTTTACCAGGGTTTAGTGGCATCCTTTTCGATTAAAATGGTATTTTTTAACTGCCGTTTTTACCAGGATATAATGGCACCATTTTTGTTTAAAATGGCGTTTTTAGCCGTCGTTTTTACCTAATTACAATTTTATACTTTTTAAAATGAGATTGAAACTATATATTTAAAGTGACATTTTTAGAACTCAAACTTTAAAATCTCATAACCAAAAAGCATAACCTTAAATCAAACATCATAACAAGATTTTTAATTCATACACAATCTCCGAAAATAAAAAATCATAATCCAAAAACAAAGTATCAAAGATAACATTTTTCAATAATTTGTCTTAACATATATCTATAATACTTAATACATAAAATCTTTATCATACAAGATCATGCTTCTTTGTTGCTCGCTCCAGAAGACCTACTTCCTAACTCTCTTGGTGATGGAATCTCACTCTCTTGATCCAATCCCTACAACAAAAATATAATTATGAGTACAATAAAAAAAGATATAAAATTGAATCTGAAACTATTAATATAAATTTATTCCATCAAAAAAGAAAACTGCACTTTTGCACAATAAATCCTCTGTTTTCTGGGAATTAGGAAAAGGAAACTCACACTAATTTAACTAATTTAACATATAGATAACAATGAGCTTTCACTATACAAAAATGAGCCCATAAAGATTATTATGAGTCTTATAATATGCCAACAATATATAATATGCTCATTATTGTAAGGACCAATCCTAAAATAATCAGGAAGCACTACTCTGCCAAATATATACTCATATGACTGAGACATATATAAAGTCAATAATGCTTTCTATTATTACCATTGTATCTGATAGGTCATTGATGAGGTTCGTACTAATAATTATGCTAAAAAGGGTGTCGTACCACGAAATGCCCCCATGCATTATGCCATAACACAAACAGCCAAATGTGAGATTATGTTGTCCATAATACATCAAGAAAAAATTATTGTTTAATTACATTTAACTATGGCTACTGTACTATACCTGAAATAAATTAATTAATTAAATGTTGCATAGTCCATATTTAACAATAAAGGGTATCTCTATTTAGAATGTAATTAACTATTCATGCTCAATAAAGTATCCAAGGAAGGAATGTGAGATAGTGAGAGACGGAAAGAAATAGAGAGAGAGAAGGAGAAGGAGCGAGGTTTCTTTTGATAAAGGATGGTCTGCATGGTAGAATAGGGTTAGCAACTTTTTTGTATTACACATGGAATAAGGTATTAAGAACATAAATTGTATTTGTACCTGTGAAATTTGTTGAGTAGGAAACATTCCAGCTAATTCTACTGGAATTTTACCTCCTTCCTTAAAAGCAATATAAGAGACTAATGCTTGCAACTGCGCTTTAACAGTATCCAGCACATTGGGACCACAAGTAGATGATGTGCTAGCATCATTTGAAGAACCTAAGTTCATCTGACTAATTCTTGTGGTGTTGTTCTTGAAAGCAATAGTTGGAACAGCTCCCATGCCTAAACCTCGAACACGACCAGGGTGCTCTTTCCCAAGAACTACTCCAAGAGCATCAAGAGGAGAATTAACGGTTGATTCTGAAAAATAAAAAAATATGAACTAGTAAAAACAGCCTAAGCCACAGAAATCAATGAAAAATAAAAAAATATGAACTAGTAAAAACAGCCTAAGCCACAGAAATCAATGAAAAATAAAAAAATATGAACCAGTAAAAACAGCCTAAGCCACAGAAATTAAAAACAGGCACAGCCACAGACCATGAGCAAATATGAACAAAAAAATTAGGAGCCATCAGCAACTGGTGAACCAGTAAAACACTATCAGAGCCATCGAGCAATTAGAAAACACTAAAACAGAGTAAAAGAGTAAGTATTAGGTGTTCTGGTTGATACAAATGATATAACAGAGTAAGTTTATTTTAATCAAGAAATATATCATTGAAGAAAAGATATGCATAAAATTAAGTTACTAACATCAACAATATAACAACTGAGATGCATTAGGGATGTCTGAATTTGGAGCCATCTAACTGAATTAGCAAATATAAACAGGAAGTGAGGGAGAGCATACAGTGGCAGTGGATGTCTGAATTTGGAGCCATCTAACTGAATTAGCAAGGCTAAGTTGTTGACCCTGTGTTCATAAAAATAAAAATTAGATAATCATTACACAGAAAAGTAAAATGGCGTGCGCAAGGTTTTAGGAAATAAAATGTTTTTCTAATACATTTAGTTAAATATTTGCAGGTTTTAGGAAATGCGAAGGGGGCAGTTGCGGTGGTGGTCTCAATTTTGATTTTCAAGAATCCAATTTCCATGATAGGAATGTGTGGTTATACCTTCACTGTTCTTGGAGTTATCTTATACACCGAAGCCAAAAAGAGATATAGTTAGTTAAAAAAAAATTAAAGAAAGGAAGGTATAGTTGAAAATAAAAGACTACAAATTAAAATTAATTACCAAGATTACTTATCAGAGCAAAATATATATATGATTAACCAACCACAAGCAGCAGTGAGGACCATCAACTTTGTGCATTAGCTAGTGGCAATAACAACGTCTGATTTTATTTACTTAAGAAATTTAAACTTTCTTTCTAAAATTTAAACTTCCTTTCTAAGCCTTTTCATTTCATCGTTTATACTTAGCAAGCATTGGAGTACACTTAAACTCTTTTCTCACTATCGAATTTCAAATACTTCACTAATTTAGTGCAACAGCAACAACTATAATCAATGTCAAATTTTAACTAGTTAATAAGCTCAAAAACTGCAACAAAGATAAATTCAGCCATCATGAATGCAGCTCATGTATTTGACACTGAAATCCGCAGATAATTCAGTATTCTTAGCCTAACTTTAGGTAGCACAGATCAGCTGAGAGAGATTCATCCATGTGCCATGTGGGTGCTTGGTGCCACATTAAATGACTGCCACGATAACTGAAAGCACTATCTTTATCATTGTGATGGGTGTCTAAAATATGACTTGTGTAGCACATAGTTAACACAATTGGATAGTACGCTCTTGAATAATAATCAAGTGACATGATCAAATCACAAAATCCATGTTGACAAAACTTTCCTTACTACAAAAATAAAGAACATTTGACAAGCTCATGTAATGGAATAGACCATGATACATAAACTGAAAGAGAAACAAACCAACGCAACAAGGTAAAAAACTTTCATGAAAAGATCTCATTTCTAGTATTTGTAAGAGCACTTAAGGAAACAAGATTACTATCTTAATTTCCAAAATCAAGCTAAATGCAAGATAAATAATAAAAATAAAGAATAGATTGTTGCAACACTGAAGTAAGCATTCAATTCAAACACTTGAAGAAGCAAACTAACGACAGTTGCTGGAGAACAGCAGCAAAAATCAGATACATGGTAAGAAATTTTTGGTTAGTTAAAGCAACAAAAATCAGATACAGCAAAAAACCTGGAGAACAGCAGCAAAAATCAGATACAGCAAAAAACCTGTTTCACATGAAAAATTATCACCAACAAATTCATGTTAGTTAAAGCAAGTTAGTTAGTTATCTAAATAATCAAAAAACTGGTTTACATAAAAACACAAAGACACACTATCTGTTTTCAATTAATTCTTATTTCTTCATTTCTTGGTTAAATGCAAAATCTGGTGGTGCCTATTTGAATAATTGATTAAAAACCAGCTGAAAGTCTCAAACACAAGTAAGACAAGTGAGTTTAATAGTCAATATAGGGTATCTGAGGACATGTAAAATTGAAACTGAAAGTTAAAATATAAAAAGGGGTCAACAAAAACAAGCTATGTGAATTAAAAGGAGGCCTAACATGTGAATAAGGAATAGAATATACTAAAAATCTGACTGGTCATTGAGAACATTTAAAAATGGAGTGCTTTGAGAACTATTTTAATCCAGAAACTGCACCTTAAAAATTGAACCAGCAAACAAGAAAAAATAAAAGACAACAGCATTTCTTGATATTAATTTCCTAAAAATACTAAGCAAATTCTAGTTTTGCTATGTAAGTTGAAATCATCAGAAAATCAGCAGCATCAACGATTGTCAATGAGAACTTGTCCGAATTATGGAGAACACACTACCATGCTCTTCAGAGAAACAAAATTTAACCATGAAAAACAAGGGAATGATCCGGTTACATAAATGCTAGGAAAAGATTGTCAATGACAAATTGTTCAAATTACGGAAATAATAACATAGCACCCAACGAAGACCTATCAATGCAGAAAGTCTGAAACATTTATCATCACAATCGCTTCAAGGAGGACTTTGCATATAACATTACCTACACATTTAGCAACCGATTTGTGCGATGCTAAAAAAAACCTTCGATTCTCTTTAATTACATAAATCTTGAAGCTCAAGTGGCAACATTATTACTCAAACAACAATGCAAGAGATGTAGATTCGAGTGTATCATGGTCCAAAAAGTACAAACTATGGCTGGAAAACCCTAAATTCAAGTAGACCGAGAATTGGGAAGGACAGCGGCGGTTCAAACTTCAACGCACAAACACATAACGAAACAAAGATGAAGAGATTGGAAGACTTGTAAAAGAGGCTACCTGAGATGAAAATGCTTCAATTACGGTTCTTTCCGTTATGCACGAAAGAGTCACTCTCTTCTTCTTCTTCCCTGCGTTCGTTCAAAACTGGCGGAGAGGGAGAAGTACCTAGAGAAATCGTAACTGGTGGAGAGAGGAGAAGCCGAGAGGGAAGAACGGCGCTGTCGGAGCATGGAGGAGCCGAAGGAGAGAGAAGCGAGATCGAGAGCGCCGTTACTGTGTTTCGTTTAATGAGGCTAGGGTTGCAATTCTTTTTTTTTATATATGTGTGAAAACGGCGGTTCAAAACCGCCATAATCACCAGAACCGCCAGAAAATACAAAGTTAATTATGGCAGCAACCAAAGATGCCATTATAACCGGGTATTACGGCGGTTCTTTAAAACTGCCGTAATGTCAATGCCATTTTAAACTCTTTTTTTTGTAGTGGATGGTGGCTCTGGATAGTTGAAACATGGAGCACTGAAGTTTTTTTTGTTTTGACTTTGCCAACTAAAATTCGGATAGTTCATCCATCCACAATAATAAGAATCACTACTTGGGTGTGAGTAGTAACCCATGTGATATCTCTCCATTATTTTTCCTTAACACAAAACACCAAATAGAATTAAATGCACCATGTGGTAAATAGAAAAGCAAAAAATAAATAACAAGAAGATTTTTTTTGGTTTAATATATATATATAATTTTTTATCAAAAGAAATAAAATAAAAAATAAAAATAATGAAAACAAACGAAAATAAAATAAAATAAAACAAAAACAAAAACAAAATAAAAAATAAGCTAAATAATTAAGAAACTAAAAAAGAAAACAAAAATTAAAAAGGAAAATAGAAAAAAAAAGAACGAAAGAAAGTTTTTAAAAAAATCAAATTGAAGTTAGAGAAATAAAAAAAATAAAAATGAAAAGAAAATGAAAAGAAGACATGAAGACGGGGAAAAACGCGAATGAAAAGAAAAAAAAGAAAAAAAAGAAATAAAAAACAAAAATTAAAAATACTAAAAAAATTAATTTAAAGAAAAAATTATCTAAGCTAAGCATTCAAATAACGAGTAGTTGTCAATCACAGTCAATCCCCGGCAACGGCGCCAAAAATTTGGTGCGAAATTTCTAACCACAAACTAACCGGCAAGTGCACTGGGTCGTACCAAGTAGTACCTCAAGTGAATGAGGGTCGATCCCATGAGAATTAATGGACTAAGCAACAATGGTTGATTAATTTACTTAGTTAGACAACTGATGAGCGGATAATTTATACGTTTTTTAGCCCCCACAGTCAAACTCTAAGTTTGGTGTTGGGACTATACAACATTGACCTGATCACCTGTGAGGCTCCATGAGAGCCCACTGTCAAGCTATTGACATTAAAGAAGCGCTTGTTGGGAGGCAACCCAATTTTATTTGTCTAATTTTTATTTTATTTTATTTATTGTTATTTTGTGTTTTATTAGGTACATGATCATGTGGAGTCACGAAAAAAAATATATAAAAATTAAAAACAAAATAAAAAATAGCAGAAGAAAAATCACACCCTGGAGGAAGGACAGACTGGCGTTCAACACCAGTAAGGAGCATCTGGCTGGCGTTCAACGCCAGAACAGAGCATGAATCTGGCGCTGAATTCCAGAAACAAGCAACATTCTAGCGTTTGAACGCCAGGAATGTGCCTTGAGAAAAGCTGGCGCTGAACTCCAGTAACAAGCATGGAACTGGCGTTCAACGCCCAAAACATGCTACACATGGGCGTTGAACACCCAAAACGTGCATCATCTCGGCGTTTAAATGCCAGAATGGTATGCAAAGTCATTTTGCATGCCTATTAGGTGTAGGGATATAATTCCTTGACACCTCAGGATCTGTGGACCCCACAGGATCATCTCAGGATCTGTGGACCCCACAGGATCCCCACCTAACATATTCCCACCTTACCTCCTAATCCTATAACACTCTTCCCCATATCACACTTCCCAACAACTTCAATCCCTCTTCCCAATTACCCCATTCACCACTCACATCCATCCACTCTTCCCCATAAACCCCACCTACCTTCAAAATTCAAAACCACTTTCCCACCCAAACCCACCCTAAATGACTGAAACTACACCCTCTCCCCTCCCTATATATACCCTTCCATTCTACTTCATTTTCACACAAACACAACCCCCTCTTCTATACCTTGGCCGAAACCTACACTCCCCCTTCTCCTCCATATTTTCTTATTCTTCTTCTTCTCTTTTCTTCTCTTGCTCGAGGGCGAGCAATATTTTAAGTTTGGTGTGGTAAAAGCATAATCTTTTTTGTTTTCCATTACCATCAATGGCACCTAAGGCCGGAGAATCCTCTAGAAAAGGAAACCTCTAGAAAGAGGAAAGGGAAGACAAAAGCTTCCACCTCCGAGTCATGGGAGATGGAGAGATTCATTTCAAACGTCCATCAAGACCACTTCTATGAAGTTGTGGCCAAGAAGAAGGTGATCCCTAAGGTCCCTTTTATGCTCAAGAAAAATGAGTATCCAGAAATCCGACATGAAATCCGAAGAAGAGGTTGGAAAGTCATAACCAACCCCATGCAACAAGTCGGAATCTTAATGGTTCAAGAGTTCTATGCCAATGCATGGATCACTAAGAACCATGATCAAAGTATGAACCTGAGTCCAAAGAATTATCTCACAATGGTTTGGGGGAAATACTTAGATTTTAGTCCGGCAAATGTGAGGTTGGCATTCCACTTGCCCATGATGCAAGGAGATGTACGCCCCTACACTAGAAGGGTCAACTTTA
>NC_029778.3:62468990-62469234 GCF_000817695.3 Arachis duranensis
ATCTGAAGTTACTGTGGATCGGGCCATCATGATTCATAGCATCATGATTGGAGAGGAAGTAGAAGTTCATGAAATCATATCTAATGAAATCTACAAAATAGCCGAAAAGCCCTCCACCATGGCAAGGCTAGCTTTTCCTCACCTTATTTGCCATCCATGTTACTCAGCTGGAGTTATCATAGAAGGAGACATCTCCATTGAGGAGGATAAGCCCATCACCAAGAAGAGGATGGAGCAAGCAAGG
>NC_029778.3:62469495-62471306 GCF_000817695.3 Arachis duranensis
AAATTGATTCTTGAAGCAAGAAAAAGCAGTGAAAAGTAAAAAGCTTGCGAAAAAAAAACTGGCGAAAAAAATAGAAAGAAAAAGAAAAAGCAAGCAGAAAAAGCCAATAGCCCTTAAAACCAAAAGGCAAAGGTAAAAAGGATCCAAGGCTTTGAGCATCAATGGATAGGAGGGCCCAAGGAAATAAAATCCAGGCCTAAGCGGCTAAATCAAGCTGTCCCTAACCATGTGCTTGTGTCATGCAGGTCCAAGTGAAAAGCTTGAAACTGAGTGGTTAAAGTCGTGATCCAAAGCAAAAGAGTGTGCTTAAGAGCTCTGGACACCTCTAACTGGGGACTCTAGCAAAGCTGAGTCACAATCTGAAAAGGTTCACCCAGTCATGTGTCTGTGCCATTTATGTATCCGGTGGTAATACTGGAAAACAAAGTGCTTAGGGCCACGTCCAAGACTCATAAAAGTAGCCGTGTTCAAGAATCAACATACTTAACTAGGAGAATCAATAACACATCTAAAATTCTAAAGTTCCTAGAGATGCCAATCATTCTAAACTTCAAGGGAAAAAGTGAGATGCCAAAACTGTTCTGAAGCAAAAAGCTACAAGTCCCGCTCATCTAATAGTATATTCTCTTCTTTTTATCCTATTTGATTTTCAGTTGCTTGGGGACAAGCAACAATTTAAGTTTGGTATTGTGATGAGCGGATAATTTATACGCTTTTTTGCATTGTTTTTAGGTAGTTTTTAGTAAGTTCAAGCTACTTTTAGGGATGTTTTCATTAGTTTTTATGTTAAATTCACATTTCTGGACTTTACTATGAGTTTGTGTGTTTTTCTGTAATTTCAGGTAATTTCTGGCTGACATTGAGGGACTTGAGCAAAACTCTGAAAAAGGCTGACAAAAGGACTACTGATGCTGTTGGAATCTGACCTCCCTGCACTAAAAATAAATTTTATGGAGCTACAGAAATCCAAATGGTGCGCTCTTAACGGCATTCGAAAGTAGACATCCAGAGCTTTCCAGCAATATATAATAGTCCATACTTTATTCGGGAATTGACGACGTAAAGTGGCACTCAACGCCAAGTACATGCTGCTGTCTGGAGTCAAACGCCAGAAACACGTCACGACCCGGAGTTAAACGCCAAAAACACGCTATAACTTGGCGTTCAACTCCAAAGGAAGCCTCAGCTCGTAGATAGATCAAGCTCAGCCCAAACACACACTAAGTGGGCCCCGGAAGTGAATTTATGCATCAATTACTTACCTCTGTAAACCCTAGTAGCTAGTTTAGTATAAATAAGACTTTTTACTAGTGTTTTAGTTGTCTTTTGACTACGTTTCATCTTTGGTCTCAGTTTTGTTTTATTCTTCATCTTAGGGGGCCATTGATAACATTAGAGAGGGCTGGCCATTCGGCCATGCCTGAACTCTTTGCTTATGTATTTTCAACGGTGGAGTTTCTGCACACCATAGATTAAGGGTGTGGACTGATGCTGACATACCATAGATTAAGGGTGTGGAGCTCTGCTGTACCTCAAGTTTCAATACAATTACTATTATTTTCTATTCAATTCTCTTTTATTCCTATTCTAAGATATTTGTTGCACTTCAACTTGATGAATGTGATGATCTGTGACACTCATCATCATTCTCACCTATGAACGCGCGTGACTAACAACCACTTCCGTTCTACCTTAGGCCGGGCGCATATCTCTTAGATTCCCAACAGAATCTTCGTGGTATAAGCTAGATAGATGGCGGAATTTATGAGGGTCCGGAAAGTCTCACCTTGTCTGTGGTATTCCGAGGAGGA
>NC_029778.3:62471528-62472051 GCF_000817695.3 Arachis duranensis
GACCATTTTCACTGAGAGGATGGGATGTAGCCATTGACAACGGTGATGCCCTACATACAGCTTGCCATGGAAAGGAGTAAGAAGAATTGGATGAATGTAATATGAAAGTAGAGATTTAAGAGGAGCACAGCATCTCCATACGCCTATCTGAAATTCCCACTATTGATCTACATAAGTATTTCTATCCTATTTTAATTATCTTTATTTTTTGTTTATTATTTATTATTATTCAAAAATCCATAATCAATTATAATCTGCCTGACTGAAATTTACAAGATGACCATAACTTGCTTCATACCAACAATCTCTATGGGATCGACCTTTACTCACGTAAGGTATTACTTGGATGACCCAGTACACTTGCTGGTTAAGTGGAACGGAGTTGTGACCACACATAGTTGTAAACCATGGTATTGGCATCGTGTTTTTGGCGCCATTGCCAGGAAAAGAAAAAGCAATGAATTTTACAAAATGCAATAACATATGAATCACAATTTCGTCCACCAAGTTTTTGGCGTCGTTA
>NC_029778.3:62472187-62472852 GCF_000817695.3 Arachis duranensis
TTTCTTTTCTTTTTCGTTTTTCCAAAAATATTTTCGAAAAAAATTTATAAAAATCCAAAAAAATTTAGAAAATCATAAAAATCAAAAATATTTGGTGTTTCTTGTTTGAGTCTTGAGTCAATTTTTAAGTTTGGTGCCAATTGCATGCTTTAAAAATTTTTCTTGCATTTTTCGAAAATTCATGCACTCATAGTGTTCTTCATGATCTTCAAGTTGTTCTTGACAAGTCTTCTTGTTTGATCTTGATGTTTTCTTGTTTTGTGTTTTTTGTTGTTTTTCATATGCATTTTTCATTTGTTAGAGTCCATGCATTAAAGATTTCTAAGTTTGGTGTCTTGCATGTCTTCTTTGCATCAAAAATTTTTCAAAAATATGTTCTTGATGCTCATCATGATCTTCAAAGTGTTCTTGGTGTGACATTCATAGTGTTCTTACATGCATCATGTGTTTTGATCCAAAATTTTTAAGTTTTGGGTCATGTTTGTGTTTTTCTCTCTCATAATTAAAAATTCAAAAAAATCAAAAATATATCTTTTTCTTTTTTCTCTCCAAATTTTTTAAATTTTGGGTTGACTTGGTCAAAAATTTTTAAAATTAGTTGTTTCTTACAAGTCAAGTCAAAATTTTAATTTTAAAAATCTTATCTTTTTAAATTCTTTTTCAAA
>NC_029778.3:62472999-62474501 GCF_000817695.3 Arachis duranensis
TTCAAAAATTTGAAGTTTGTTACTTTCTTGTTAAGAAAGGTTCAATCTTTAAATTCTAGAATCTTATCTTGTAGTTTCTTGTTAGTTAAGTCGTTTTAAAAATTAAATCTTTTTCAAAATGCCTTTTTCTTAAAAATCTTATCTTTTTATCTTATCTTTTTCAAAATTTTATCTTTTTCAAAATTTTATTTTAAAATATCTTTTCTATCTTCCTATCTTCTTATCTTTTTAAAATTAAAAACTTCAAATCCTTTTCAATCAACCAACTAACTTTTTGTTTGTTTCTTATCTTTTTCAAAACCAACTAACTACTTCTCGCTCCCTAATTTCGAAAATATCTCATCTCTTTTTCAAAAATTCTTTTTTGTTTTAAATTTTAATTTTAATCTTATCTTATATCTAATTTTCGAAAATTACTAACACCTTTTTAAAAAAAATTTCGAATTCTCCCTCTCTTTTCTTATTCTATTTAATTAATTATTTACTAACACTTCTCTTCACCTCTCTTCATCTAAATATCCAAACCCATTCTTCTTCACTCTCCTCCCCTTTCTTCTTCTACTAACATAAAGGAATCTCTATACTGTGACATAGAGGACTCCTCTTCTTTTCTTGTTTTCTTCTCTCTCATATGAGCAGGAACAAGGACAAAAGCACTCTTGTTGAAGCTGATCCTGAACCTGAAAGGACTCTGAAGAGGAAACTAAGAGAAGCTAAATTACAATAATCTAGAAGTAACCTTTCAGAAATTTTCGAACAAGAGAAGGAGATGGCAGCCGAACCCAATAATGATAATGCAAGGAGGATGCTTGGTGACTTTACCAAACCCACGTCCAAATTTAATGGAAGAAGCATCTCCATTCCTGCCATTGGAGCAAATAATTTTGAGCTGAAACCTTAGCTAGTTGCCTTAATGCAACAAAACTACAAGTTTTATGGACTTCCATCTGAAGATCCTTATCAGTTTTTAACTGAGTTCTTGCAGATCTGTGAGACTGTTAAGACGAATAGAGTAGATCCTGAAGTCTATAGGCTCATGCTTTTCCCTTTTGTTGTAAGAGACAGAGCTAGAATCTGGTTGGACTCACAACCTAAAGATAGCCTGAACTCTTGGGAAAAGCTAGTCAATGCCTTCTTGGCAAAGTTCTTTCCACCTCAAAAATTGAGTAAGCTTAGAGTGGAAGTCCAAACCTTCAGGAGCAAGCTTAGAGTGGATGTTCAGACCTTCAAACAAAAAGATGGTGAATCCCTCTATGAAGCTTGGGAAAGATACAAGCAGTTGACCAAAAGGTGTCCATCTGACATGTTTTCAGAATAGACCATATTAGATATATTCTATTATGGTCTATCTGAATTTTCAAAAATGTCACTGGACCATTCTGCAGGTGGATCCATTCACCTAAAGAAAACACCTGCAAAAGCTCAAGAACTTATTGACATGGTTACAAATAACCAGTTCATGTACACTTCTGAGAGGAATTCTGTGAGTAATGGGACGCCTC
>NC_029778.3:62474728-62476193 GCF_000817695.3 Arachis duranensis
TTACATGGGTGAACCTTATGGAAACACCTATAACTCATCATGGAGAAATCACCCAAATTTCTCATGGAATGATCAACAAAAGCCTCAACAAGGCTTTAATAATGGTGGAAGAAATAGGCTCAATAATAACAAGCCTTTTTCATCATCTTCTCAGCAATAGACAGAGAATTCTGAACAGAGCCCCTCTAATTTAGCCAATCTAGTCTCTGATCTGTCAAAGCCCACTTTCAGTTTCATGAGTGAAACAAGATCCTCCATCAGAAATCTGGAGGCACAAGTGGGCCAGCTGAGTAAGAAAGTCATTGAAACTCCTCCCAGTATTCTCCCAAGCAATACAGAAGAGAATCCAAAAGGAGAGTGCAAGGCCATTGATGTGATCAATATGGCCAAATGCACAAGGGAGGAGAAGGACGAAAATCCTAGTGAGGAAGACCTCCTGGGACTTCTCTCAAGCAAGAAGGAGTTTCCTATTAAGGATCCAAAGGAATCTGAGGCTCATATAGAGACCATAGAGATTCTATTAAATCTCCTTCTGCCATTCATGAGCTCTGAAGACTATTCTTCCTCTAAAGAGAATGAAGATGTGACTGGAGAGCAAGTTGCTCAATATTTAGGAGCTATCATGAAGCTGAATGCCAAGTTGTTTGGTAATGAGACTTGGGAAAGTGAACCTCCCTTGCTCATTAATGAACTAGATACCTGGATTCAGCAAATTTTACCTCAAAAGAGACAAGATCCTAGAAAGTTCTTAATACCTTGGACCATAGGCACCATGACCTTTGAAAAAGCTCTATGTGATCTGGGGTCAGGGATAAATCTTATGCCACTCTCTGTAATGGAGAAGCTGGGGATCATTGAGGTACAACCTGCCTTGTTCTCATTACAATTGGCAGACAAGTCATTAAGACAAGCTTATGGAGTAGTAGAGGACGTGTTAGTAAAGGTTGAAGGCCTTTACATCCCTACTGATTTAATAATCTTAGACACTAGGAAGGAAGAGGATGAGTGCATCATCCTTGGAAGACCTTTCCTAGCTACAGCAGGAGCTGTGATAGATGTCAACAGAGGTGAATTAGTCCTTCAATTGAATGGGGACTACTTTGTGTTTAAGGCACATGGCCATCCCTCTGTGACAAAAGAGAGTAAGCATGAAAAGCTTCTCTCAATTCAGAGTCAAGAAGAGCCCCCACAGTCAAACTCTAAGTTTGGTGTTGGGAGGCCACAACCAAACACTAAGTTTGGTGTTAAGACCCCATATCCAAACTCTAAGTTTGGTGTTGGGACTATACAACATTGACCTGATCACCTATGAGGCTCCATGAGAGCCCACTGTCAAGCTATTGACATTAAAGAAGCGCTTGTTGGGAGGCAACCCAATTTTATTTGTCTAATTTTTATTTTATTTTATTTTATTGTTATTTTGTGTTTTATTAGGTACATGATCATGTGGAGTCACAAAAAAAAT
>NC_029778.3:62476282-62477017 GCF_000817695.3 Arachis duranensis
AAAATCACACCCTGGAGGAAGGACAGACTGGCGTTCAACGCCAGTAAGGAGCATCTGGCTGGCGTTCAACGCCAGAACAGAGCATGAATCTGGCGCTGAACGCCAGAAACAAGCAACATTTTGGCGTTTGAACGCCAGGAATGTGCCTTGAGAAAAGCTGGCGCTGAACGCCAGTAACAAGCATGGAACTGGCGTTCAACGCCCAAAACATGCTACACATGGGCGTTGAACACCCAAAACGTGCATCATCTCGGCGTTTAAACACCAGAATGGTATGCAAAGGCATTTTTCATGCCTATTTGGTGCAGGGATGTAATTCCTTGACACCTCAGGATCTGTGGACCCACATGATCACCTCAGGATCTGTGGACCCCACAGGATCTCCACCTAACATATTCCCACCTTACCTCCTAATCCTATAACACTCTTCCCCATGTCACACTTCCCAACAACTTCAATCTCTCTTCCCAATTACCCCCTTCACCACTCACATCCATCCACTCTTCCCCATAAACCCCACCTACCTTCAAAATTCAAAACCACTTTCCCACCCAAACCCACCATAAATGACCGAAACTACACCCTCTCCCCTCCCTATATATACCCTTCCATTCTACTTCATTTTCACACAAACACAACCCCCTCTTCTATACCTTGGCCGAAACCTACACTCCCCCTTCTCCTCCATATTTTCTTCTTCTTCTTCTTCTCTTCTTTCTTCTCTTGCTCGAGGGC
>NC_029778.3:62477063-62477570 GCF_000817695.3 Arachis duranensis
AAGAAGAAGGTGATCCCTGAGGTCCCTTTCATGCTCAAGAAAAATGAGTATCCAGAAATCCGACATGAAATCCGAAGAAGAGGTTGGAAAGTCATAACCAACCCCATGCAACAAGTCGGAATTTTAATGGTTCAAGAGTTCTATGCCAATGCATGGATCACTAAGAACCATGATCAAAGTATGAACCCGAGTCCAAAGAATTATCTCACAATGGTTCGGGGGAAATACTTAGATTTTAGTCCGGAGAATGTGAGGTTGGCGTTTCACTTGCCCATGATGCAAGGAGATGTACGTCCCTACACTAGAAGGGTCAACTTTAATCAAAGGTTGGACCAAGTCCTAATGGACATATGTGTGGAAGGAGCTCAATGAAAAAGAGACTCCAAAGGCAAGCCAGTTCAACTAAGAAGACTGGACCTCAAGCCTGTAGCTAGAGGATGGTTGGAGTTCATTCAACGCTCCATCATTCCCACTAGCAACCGATCTGAAGTTACTGTGGATCGGGCC
>NC_029778.3:62478229-62484310 GCF_000817695.3 Arachis duranensis
TAGAAAGAAAAAGAAAAAGCAAGCAGAAAAAGCCAATAGCCCTTAAAACCAAAAGGCAAGGGTAAAAAGGATCCAAGGCTTTGAGCATCAATGGATAGGAGGGCCCAAGGAAATTAAATCCAGGCCTAAGCGGCTAAATCAAGCTGTCCCTACCCATGTGCTTGTGTCATGCAGGTCCAAGTGAAAAGCTTGAGACTGAGTGGTTAAAGTCGTGATCCAAAGCAAAAGAGTGTGCTTAAAAGCTCTGGACATCTCTAACTGGGGACTCTAGCAAAGCTGAGTCACAATCTGAAAAGGTTCACCCAGTCATGTGTCTGTGATATTTATGTATCCGGTGGTAATACTGGAAAACAAAGTGCTTAGAGCCATGACCAAGACTCATAAAAGTAGCTGTGTTCATGAATCAACATACTTAACTAGGAGAATCAATAACACTATCTGAAATTCTAAAGTTCCTAGAGATGCCAATCATTCTAAACTTCAAAGGAAAAAGTGAGATGCCAAAACTGCTCAGAAGCAAAAAGCTACAAGTCCCGCTCATCTAATAGTATATTCTCTTCTTTTTATCCTATTTGATTTTCAGTTGCTTGGGGACAAGCAACAATTTAAGTTTGGTGTTGTGATGAGCGGATAATTTATACGCTTTTTGGCATTGTTTTTAGGTAGTTTTTAGTAAGTTCAAGCTACTTTTAGGGATGTTTTCATTAGTTTTTATGTTAAATTCATATTTCTGGACTTTACTATGAGTTTGTGTGTTTTTCTGTAATTTCAGGTAATTTCTAGCTGAAATTGAGGGACTTGAGCAAAACTCTGAAAAAGGCTGACAAAAGGACTGCTGATGTTGTTGGAATCTGACCTCCCTGCACTAAAAATGGATTTTATGGAGCTACAAGAATCCAAATGGCGCGCTCTCAATGGCGTTGGAAAGTAGACATCCAGAGCTTTCCAGAAATATATAATAGTCCATACTTTATTTGGGATTTGACGACGTAAAGTGGCGCTCAACGCCAAGTACATGCTGCTGTCTGGAGTCAAACGCCAGAAACACGTCATGACCCGGAGTTGAACGCCAGAAACATGCTATAACTCGGCGTTCAACTCCAAAGGAAGCCTCAGCTCGTGGATAGATCAAGCTCAACCCAAACACACACCAAGTGGGCCCCGGAAGTGAATTTATGCATCAATTACTTACCTCTGTAAACTCTAGTAGCTAGTTTAGTATAAATAAGACTTTTTTACTAGTGTATTAGTTGTCTTTTGACCACGTTTCATCTTTGGTCTCAGTTTTGTTTTATTCTTCATCTTAGGGGGCCATTGATAACGTTTTGGGGGCTGGCCATTCGACCATGCCTGAACCTTTCACTTATGTATTTTCAACGGTGGTGTTTCTACACACCATAGATTAAGGGTGTGGAGCTCTGCTGTACCTCAAGTTTGAATACAATTACTATTATTTTCTATTCAATTCTCTTTTATTCTTATTCCAAGATATACGTTGCACTTCAACTTGATGAATGTGATGATCCGTGACACTCATCATCATTCTCACCTATGAACGCGCGTGACTGACAACCACTTCCGTTCTACCTTAGGCCGGGCGCATATCTCTTAGATTCCCCAACAGAATCTTCGTGGTATAAGCTAGATAGATGGCGGCATTCATGGGAATCCGGAAAGTCTAACCTTGTCTGTGGTATTCCGAGTAGGATTCCGGTATTGAATGACTATGACGAGCTTCAAACTCCTGAAGGCTGGGCGTTAGTGACAGACGCAAAAGAATCAATGGATTCTATTCCAACCTGATTGAGAACCGACAGATGATTAGCCGTGCTGTGATAGAGCATAGGACCATTTTCACTGAGAGGATGGGATGTAGCCATTGACAACGGTGATGCCCTACATACAGCTTGCCATGGAAAGGAGTAAGAAGAATTGGATGAATGTAATATGAAAGTAGAGATTCAAGAGGAGCACAGCATCTCCATACGCCTATCTGAAATTCTCACTATTGATCTACATAAGTATTTCTATCCTATTTTAATTATCTTTATTTTCTGTTTATTATTTATTATTATTCAAAAATTCATAATCAATTATAATCTTTATTTTCCTTGTGAATTTGCACTTGAATTTATAAGTTTAATGAAAATTTAAATATTTTTTAGCCACTATAGATGATTGACTGTGATTAACAACTATTCGTTGTTTGATTGCTTAGATTAGATAATTTTTTTTTTTTTTTCTTTTGCATATTTTACGTTATTATTTTTTTTTTACTTTTTTTTTCTTTTCGTTTTCGTTTACGTTGTTTTTTTTCTTTTTCCCTTTTCGTTTACATTCCCACCACCCTGTCCCCGTTTTAAATTTTATACTTTATTTAACTTTTGAAAAAAAAAAAAACATTTTTCTTCGTTGTTTCGTTGGTTCCCCTCCCCCCTGTCCCCTGTTTTCTTTTTATAACTTTCTTTTAATTTTTTATTTATTTAAATCTCGTCAGTTTTTTTTATTTTATTTAGTTTATTTTATTTTTACTTTTTATATTCTATTAGTTTTATTTTATTTTATAATTCTAAAAAAATTATTTTAGTATTAATATTTTTTTTCTTAATTTCTGAAATTAAGTTTGGTGTTACCCTGTTAATTTTATTTTAATTTTTCTGTTTATTTTTTCTTTTAAATTTTCGATTTTTTTAAATTATTTATTTAGTATTTTTATTTTACACAGGTTACCTCACAGGGACTTCTCTACACTCTGACGTAGAGAGTCCCATTTCTTTCTTGTTTTCTGCTTGTGTATGCGCAGGAATAGAGATAAAGATCATCTCTTAGACTTTGATCCTGAACCTGAAAGAACTTTCAGGCGACGTTTACAACAAGCAAGACTTTGCAAGGCTGCAGAATCCACTATGGCAAATAATAATGCTAATGCTAATGTGGTAAATCCGAATGGGGATGATCAACAGAGGAGAGTGCTTGGCTCTTATTCTGCCCCTACTGCGGATCTTTATGGAAAAAGTATTGTGGTGCCTCCTATAACTGCAAAGAACTTTGAATTGAAGCCACAACTGGTCACCCTGGTGCAACAAAACTGCCAGTATCATGGACTTCCTCATGAAGATCCAAATCAGTTTATCTCTGGTTTTCTGCAGATTTGTGATACTGTGAAGACAAATGGAGTGAACCCAGAGGTGTACAGACTCATGCTTTTCCCGTTTACTCTGAGGGATAAAGCAAAGCTATGGCTAGATTCCCAACCCAAGGAGAGTTTGGATACTTGGGAAAAGGTTGTCACTGAGTTTCTTACTAATTTTTTTCCACCAAGGAAGCTGACTAAGCTTAGGTTGGAAGTTCAGACTTTCAGGCAGAAGGACGGTGAAACTCTGTATGAAGCTTGGGAGAGGTACAAGCTACTAACTAGGCAATGTCCCCCGGACATGTTCTCCAAGTAGACCCAACTAGATATCTTTTATGAAGGCTTGGGTGAGATGTCCAAGATGAGCTTAGATACTTCTGCAGGTGGTTCATTGCACAAGAAGAAGACACCAGAGGAAACTATTGAGCTTATTGAATTGGTTGCTAGCAACCAATACTTATACTCATCTAACAGGAATCCTGTGAACTCTGAGACCTCTCAGAAGAAAGGCGTGTTGGAAGTGGAAGCTGTTAATGCTCTTATTGCCCAGAACAAGCTTATGTCTCAGCAGATAAATCTATTTACTCAACAGATGGGTGGCATGCAAGTCTCAGCTATCAACACTCAAAATCCACCCCAAGAGACATCCTATGACATGACAGGTAACTTTGTGCAAAATGATAATTATGATTATGCTCAACCTTCTTCTGAACAGGTGAATTACATGGGGAGTGGCCCTAGGAATCCCAACAATGATCCATATTCTAAGACATACAACCAGGGATGGAGGAATCACCCAAATTTTGGATGGAGGGACCAACCTCAGAGACCTCAGAACGTCAACAATAGTTCTCAGGGCGGTTTCCAGCAGAACAATGATTTGGAAGCAATATTGACAGGTTTTAGACAGGAAACCAGAGCATCCATCAAGAACCTGGAAATTCAAATGGGTCAATTAGCCACAAAGGTCAATGAAATTGATCAGAGGACCACTAATAGCCTTCCTGGTAACACAATTCCAAATCCAAGAGAGGAATGCAAGGCTATCGCCATAATAAGTGAACAAGTGGCAAGTGCGGAAGCACAATTTATGCAGGAAACCAACGCCTCCATTAGAAACTTAGAGGTGCTAGTGGGCCAACTGAGCAAGCAAATACTTGAGAGGTTTGCAAGTACATTTCAAGGTGATACAGTGGTGAACCCAGAAGAAGATTGCAAGGGTATTCAATTGAGAAGTTGTAAAGTAGCTGGCTCTGAGACCAAGGCCAATGAAGAGCTAGTTGAAAAGGAAGCTCCAGAGGAGAAGAAGGAAGAAGTAGAACACGCCCCTCCAAAGCGTGCGGACAACCCATTCCCAGACTCTCTTGACACTTATCCTACTTTACCAAAGGCTCTTGAGTACAAGCCTAAAATGCCATATCCTCAGAGACTTCAAAAGGAGACCAAGGACAAACAGTTCTCAAAGTTCTTGGAAATCTTCATAAAGTTACAAATCAATATTCCTTTTGCTGAGGTTTTGGAGCAAATGCCTATCTATGTCAAGTTCATGAAGGAGCTGTTGTCAAAGAAAAAGCGTTTAAAGGGAGATGAAACAGTAGTCCTGACTAAGGAATGTAATGCTGTAATTCAGAATAACTTGCCAAGAAAGATGCCAGATCCAGGGAGCTTTCAAATTCCATGCACTATTGGGAGCACAACCTTTGAGAAAGCGTTATGTGATCTGGGAGCAAGCATCAATTTAATGCCATTGTCTGTGATGAAGAAGCTGCAGATCTAAGAGGCACAACCCATAAAGATAGCATTACAGATGGCGGACAAATCTATGAAGCCGGCATACGGATTAGTAGAGAATATCTTGGTCAAAGTAGGTAAGTTCTTCCTCCCAGCAGATTTTGTGATTCTTGATACAGGGGAGGATGAGAATGCCTCTATAATTTTAGGAAGACCATTCCTAGCCACTGGAAGAGCTCTGATTGATGTAGAAGTGGGTGAATTAGTGCTTCGGGTGCATGATGAGCAACTAGTCTTTCATGTCTTCAAAGATATACATTCAGTAGGTGAAGAAGAGAGGTGCATGCAGACTGAGCTTGTTGATACAAACCTTCAAGAACCCCCTGATGACAGACAGCAGAATCTGCAGCTCAACCGTCTTTTGGTGACAATCAATAAAATCCCCCTTGATATCAAACCTAAGTTTGGTGTCGGGAATGCATCATCCACCAAGGAGGAGGTTCCTAAAAAGAAGAAAATACCCAGGGGATGGAGAAACAAAAAGATCCCCACTGAAGGTTTCTCCCCAGGAATGAAAGTGGTGTTGACTAGTAATCCAGTGTGGATTTATACAATAAACAGAATCCTCTCTCTGGAGCATATTGAGCTAATTTATGGAGACACAGGAAAGAAGTTCAAAGTAAGGGGTAAAGAGCTGAGCCCCTATGATCCTCCTCCTTAGAGGAGCTGACCGTCAAGCTAGTGACGGTAAAGAAGCGCTTGTCGGGAGGCAACCCGATGATTTCGTATCCTTAGTTATTTTTCCGTTGCGTTGATTATATTACTTGTTTGATTTTTTATTGAGTTTCTACTGTTTTCCGTTGTTTTACTTGTGTTTTGATCATGCAGATATTTTAAAACAGGAACCGGACACTTAGAAAAATTTTTGAACACTCTGAAGGAGGTTGATTCTGTCAGTTCCACGCTGAACTTGGGATTTTCCAAGTTCAGCGTGGCATGTGCGTGTAATTTAGAAGGGAGTCTCTGCCAGTTCCACGCTAAACTTGGAAAATTTCAAGTTCAGCGTGAAAAACGACGTCAATCAGCGTGGAAAACATGTGCCAAGAAGAGTTGCCACTACCATTCCCACGTCGAACTTGGCCTTTTTCAAGTTCAGCGTGAAAATATTCAAAAAATAAAATAAAATAAAAAAAAGAAAGAAAGAAAGAAGATAGAGA
>NC_029778.3:62484572-62495093 GCF_000817695.3 Arachis duranensis
TAAAAAAAACAAATAAAAATAAAAACAAAAAAATATTATATATCATTTAATTATTTTCACCTCTCTTGTCCTTTTATTTTTCTATTTTTTTATATACTAATATTTATTTTTATTTCTCCGTCTGTCTTTTTATGTCCCTCTCTGTTTTCAGTTATTTTTTGCTTGAGGACAAGCAAACTTTTAAGTTTGGTGTTGTCGCTTCACTTGTGGCTTTTCTGTTTATTTTAATGGCACCAAGGGAGGTAAATCATCTTCACGGAAGAGCACAACCTGAAAAATGAAACGGCCACTAAGATAACTGAGGTGGTTAAGTTCCTTTCATTCTATATTTCCTCCCGTTCTTATTATGTCATATTTCGGTTTTCTGCTGTTTTGTTTTTGTTATTGCATGATCAATTGTTATTTCAATTTCTAAGTTCTAGTCTAATTTACTATTTATTTTGCTATTTGATTTTTATTCTTAAAGGGTGTCTCGTGTATTGCTCACTGAGCTTGAAAACAAGAAGAAAAGAAAAGAAGTGATGTATTGTATGAGAAATTGAGTTTATATTAAAGAATAGTCTTATTTAATTAAATGTGGTGGTATTATTTGTGATTATGAATGAATGACATGAATAGTGCATATTTGAATTTGAATCAAAGGATGTTGATGTATAAGGAACAAGAATTTAGAGAACTATTATGACTTCTCTGAAATTAGTGAAAGCTTAATCCTTGAAGCAAAAGAAACAGCAAAAGAAAAATAAAAGCAAGGATCAAGGCTCTGAGAATCAATGACTAAGGAGGTCAGACATGATTAAAAGCTCAAAGAGTTGTTTCCTTAGTCACATGCTTGTGGTATTCTTGTGTCAAGTAATCCTTGAGACAGAATATTTAGAGTCAAGACCAAACGCATTTGGCAGAGTATGCCCAAGGCTTTGAGCACCACTGTCTGGGAGGAACTGAAAGAAAAATCAGAACTTAAAGAAAGTTCTCCAGTTAAGTGCTTGTGGTGTTTTTGTGTCAAGTGAAGCTTGAGACAAAACATTTAAAGTCACGGCTAGGCTCAAGGTGCAAAGCACCAAAGAAAAGAGAACTAAAGGAAATTTGCTGTGTTCAAGGATTAAACTGAAGTAGAAAGATCAGAGAATTCATAATATAATCCGGATTCTAATTCCGAATGACAGTGATAGTCCTCTGATTCAAAGGAGATTGAGATACCAGAACTGTTCAGAATTGCAGGAGATAAACCCCACTTTAAGGAGAGACATGAGCATAACTGAACTCCCACTTCTCATGCAAATTCACATCTTGATCATGTACTAGCTTCATACCAACAATCTCTGTGGGATCGACCCTTACTCACGTAAGGTATTACTTGGATGACCCAGTACACTTGCTGGTTAAGTTGAACGGAGTTGTGACCACACATAGTTGTAAACCATGGTATTGGCATCATGTTTTTGGCGCCATTGCCAGGGAAAGAAAAAGCAATGAATTTTACAAAATGCAATAACATATGAATCACAATTTCGTCCACCAACAACCAGAAAAGAGTATTTGGTGTTCAAAAGCATTAACAGTAAATTCAGAATATCAAAAAGCAAGCAGTAAACAAGTTGTGAATAATATATGGAGAAACAGTTAAGTCTTCAGAGTTATCTATTTTCCGAATTGATTTTTCTTACTAACTATTTTAATCATGCAAGATTTAATTCATGGCAAACTATATGTGACTAAACCCTAATTCCTTAGACGTTTTTAGTCTCCCCTAAAATTCATCAACCGCCAATTTCTCAGTCACTTAATTCCAATTAGAGGGTGAATTTCAATTCTAGTTTAAATGCCACAAAAATTCTAATTACCCAAATATAAGAGGATTATATGTCACGTATCCCGTTAAGTCCAAATAATTAGAATTTAGGAGAAATTGTTTTCAAGCTGTTGTTCAAGTAAAAAGCTTTTCCAAGTTATACAAGAACGCAATTAGAACAAGGGTCATACTTCCGTTCCACCCAAATTCATAAGATAAAGAACGAAAACAATTCTTGAAATATAAATCAGTACATGATTTAAAATAAAAAAATAATAGTATCAATCCATACAATAGACAGAGCTCCTAACCTTAACAGTAGAGGCTTAGTTGCTCATGGTTCAGAGAGAAAATAAGGATTTAGGTAAACTGTAAATTGCAGAATGAGGTCGAAAAGAAGAGAAAAGATTATTTTCCCTTTTATATCTAATCCTAATTTATGTAAAATATGTTTTCTAAAACTAAATAATATCTTTTCCTATTTTTAAATAAAATAAAGTTTAAATCAGAATTAATAGGAGATTGTGTGCTCGCTTCTTGGAGAGTTGGGGACCACTTGATTCCTTAATAATCCACGCCTAACTTGAGAAATCTCAAGTTAGGCATAGCCTTGGCCGAATTGATGGAGAAGAAGTATGAACTATTATATATCGTTAGAAAGCTCCAGAAGTTAGCTTTTCAACGCCACTAAAATAACATCAATTGGACCTCTGTAGCTTGAGTTATTCAGGTTTGAGTGCAGAGAGGTCAGGGTTGACAGCATCATTCGCCTTCTTCTCTTTTTCTGCGAAAACTCCATCAAATCCATCCAAATGCTACCTAAAATAAACAGAATTGCACATGAATCAAAGTAGCATCTATAGTGGCTAAAAGATAATTAATTCTTGATTAAACTAAACAAATTAAATGCAAATTCACTAGGAAAAGATAGGAAAGATGCTCACGCATCACGTACGCATGACACGCGAAGAAGACCATCGACTCGTACGCGTGACTGACGCGTACACGTGTGATGCGCCTCGTGCAGAAAACGCAGAAAAACACTGGGGGCGATTTCTGGGCTCCATTTTGGCTCAGTTTCAAGTCCGAAAACACATAATAGAGGCTACAGAGTGGGAGAATCATGTGTGATTGAGAACAAATCTCACTATTCACAATCTTAGGTTTTAGATGTATTTTTCTAGAGAGAGAGGAACCTCTCTCTAGGTTTTAGGATTTCTCTTAGTTTTAAGTTTATTTCTTCCCAATCCTAGGTTCAATGTTCCTTTAATTTAGTTTTCTTCTACTTTTATTTATTCTATTACTTTAGTTTATCTTCTTCTCTTGTTAATTTATTAATGCAAAGAGTATTTTTCTATTTAATTTCTTTATCCGTTGATTATTCTCACTTCTATTCCAATTAATTTGATTGCCATGTCTTCTTTCTACTCCCTTCACATGAATGCGAATTTGGCATCCATGTCAATGGAGTAGACTTCTCAACTTGACTTTGGAGTTAGATTAATATTTGGAGACCCTTGAGTTGGAAGACTCAAGAGTTAAATTGTAATTAGAAATTGTTGGCTGGCTCTCTAGTCACTAACGCTAATCCTTCCCAAGGGAGAGGATTAGGACTTGTGAAACAGAGTTAGCTCAACTACTTGACTTTCCTTCATTCGTTGAGGGTTAACTAAGTAGAAACAACAACCTATTACTATTAATCTTGGAAAATCCAACAAGGATAGAACTTCCGATTAATCTTCTCCTAGTCAAAGCTTTTTATTTTAATTATATAAACCGCTCGTTAATTTTTATTGTTTTTATTTATTATCATTTATTTTTTCATTCCTCAATTCCAAAATTTCTCAGAAAACTCACAACCAATAATAAGAACAATTTCCTGCAATTCCTTGAGAGACAACCCGAGATTTGAATACTTCGGTTATTACTTTTTAAGGGTTTTGTTACTTGTGACAAACAATCTTTTGTATGAAAAGATTCTTATTGGTTTAGAAGCTATACTTTCAACGAGAACTTATTTGTGAAATTCTAGACTACACAAAAGTCCGTTAATCACTCTCCGATGAACAACCACTGCCACAAAACCAAAACCCTAGTTCACGCACCCTATCGGTTTGAACAGGGGGAAAGAGAGAGGTAGAACCGCGGCTGACGGTGGAACCAATTTTGGTCGCCACAGAGGTAGGGCTTGCGCGAAGGTATGCAAGCTAGAATTGAGGGGGATAAAAGGAGAGAGAGGCGTGGCGGTGGTGGAGCTTGAGCTTGCTTTGTTCTGCGAATGAGAAAGAACGAGAGAGACAGGGGCTGTATTCTACTGGTCCAGTGTTTAAAGAAAAGGAGAAGAAGGAGAAGGTAGCTGCGGCGGTTAGAGTGGCCGGCGGTGGCGCTGTGGGTGAGGAAAGGAGAAAAAGAAGCTCGTCGGCGGTGGCGCTGTGGGGAATGCTAGGTTTGATTTGTGTGCTGTGAATGAATGGAGCTCGGGCATAAACTTAACCCCAGCAATCATAAACCTAAAATATTAACATTTCCGATGGAAAATTTTAAATTACAGACGGATTTTCTGTCTGTAATAATTTAAAAAAATGCAGCGTTTTGTTCATTTAATTACAGACAGATTTTTCGTCTGTAACCATTTTCCATGAAAAAAAACTTAATTTTTCCGACGGAATTATCGACAGATTCTCTTTTCGGTCTGTAATTTATGCTAATTCATTTTTTTTTGTTTTTCGACAAAAAATCTCTCTAAAATTCTGTCTGTATTTCCGTGGGATAAAATCCATCGAAAATATCCGTCTGTAATAACTAGTTTTCTAGTAGTGTAAACTATAAAATACAGTGCGATGATAATTCATTTTAATTTGCTTGTGATTTGATTAATTAAGTAATACATATTAATTAGAATTTTTTTGTCGATAAAATAATAATCTAAAAAGATATTGAATTATCTCTGTATTTTATCATTATCATTATATTATTCTACAACAAATTGTATTTTGACATTAAAGATATTGATGTGGTGTGTTTCAGTGATATGCATATTTCTCATTTTTCAACCTATTTTAGAAAATAATTTTTTTATAATTATATAAAACTTAGCATTCAATGAATAATTATGCTAATTTTCAATCATCTTAATTATAAATCATTCTAATTTTAATTATACTAATTATCAATCATACATAATAAACATTTATATGATATTTACGTTTATAACGTTGTTATGTATATGTGGATTAATAACACATATTGATTGATCATTTCCATAATTAATTTTGTACGATTAAAAATTATATGTAGTGTTTTATTATCATTCATGAGTCTAAATTTTAGTGCCAAAATATTTTGTTTAATTTTTTTATTTCTTTTAATTATATAATGGGTATTTTTATCCAACTTTTTTATCTTTCCCCCTAAGATTATATTTTACATAATTATTTACAATTTATTATATTTATTATATTCCATCTCAAACTGTTTTCATTTATTCGGATGCTAATTATATTTGAATCTGATAAGGTACACCAATTTAAATTAGATATATAATTTTTAATTTTTTTAATTTTAATTTTATTTTTTAGCATTCACATCTTTGGTTTTATCATCATATTTAAATATATTCAAATTATTAAATTAAAAATACTGCTAATATGATAGTATATTCTATCATTTTAATATACTTTTAAACTATCAATATATAAAAAATAATATTTTAATTTTTTTATTAAAAATAGAGAGACTTAAATCTGTAATCTCTTAGATGAATATGAAACGACTATGTCATTTCTTTATTAATAATACTAAATGTGTATAAAAAATACTTTAAATATGTATTTTACATAATACTTTACATATATTAACATATTACATAATATTAGTAATAAATAATATGGAAGAAACGTAGATATTAATGCATAATTATGAGAAATAATATTTATATATTATTAAGTTAGAATCCGTATATTAAATATTTTAAATCACCAAATGATAGGAATGTACGTGATTATATTATTAGGATAAAAAAATTATACATAAAACTGTACATAATTATTTATTCTTGAATTAGAAAATTAAATTATTATATTCTTATCATTAATTAATAATTTTTTATAAGTTTAAAAATATTATAATTAAATATATAGATTCTAACTGAAGAGTAAACACATTAATCTATTAAATAAAACTTTTAAAATAAATTTTGAGAATAAAATAATATTTCAAAATTTTTCTTTATTTAAAATCTATAGTTTGTCTTAGATAATTTGAAATTTTGTTTCTTAATATAATATATTGAGTATGACTCTATTTTAATGCTTTTTATTATTATATCATGAATTAATAATTTTTTTCTAATCTTAAAAGCACTATACTAATGAAAAAAATATGTATATATTAATATATGATTATGAGAAATAAAATATTTATATATTATTAAATTAAAATACGTGCATTAATGTTTTAGATCAATTAACCATAAAGACATATGTGATTATATTATTAGGAGGAAGATAATATTCTAATTATTACGAATTACACACCAAATAAAAATTGTACAAATTATACTACAATTATACATAATTATTTATTTTTAAATTAAAAAGTTAAATTATTATATTATTAATTAAGAAATTACTTTTTAATCTTTAAAGCATGATAACTAGATGCATAAACTCAGATTAATTAGTGGTAAATATGTTAATCTCTTAAATAATAGAATTTTAAATTAAATTTTGATAAAAAAATTATATTTTGTTAAAAATCTTGTGATTAATTTATTTTAGGCAGTTACTTTAACATTTTGTTTTTTGATGTATTGGGTATAATTTTATTTTGACGCTCTTTATTTTTCCTCTTTTTACGCATGGATGTTTTAGGAGTGTACAACTATTAGACAAAAAGAATATTTTAAATTATAATAAATCTTTTTAAGATTTATTTTATACAAAATTATAAATAGAATAACTTCTTATAATGACTACAATTAAGAGATATAGGATAACAATCATATTTAAATATAATACATATTAATTGTGTTGCTACAATTAATGAAGACGCTACAAGAAAATTGCCAAATATTATCGAATTTACCGACAAATTTACCAAAAAATAGATGCATAATTAAATATTAATTATGAGATAAATAATATCCTAATTTAATACCAAAACTATTCATTAGATTTATTATTGTAATGAATACATGGAAAAAAAATAAAATATCATTTATATTTTCACAAATTATATGACACTTTTAAACTATTAATATCCAATAATTAAACCTCTTAAAATAAAAATAATTAGAACATAATCAATTTGTATGTACAAATTATAAAATCCAGTTAAATAATAAATAAATTAAAAACTGTGAAAAGGATGATAAAAATATTTACTATACAAATTAAAATACTTATCTTAAAGGTTTTTGTCTAAAATTGGGTCAAACGAACCAAAATTACAAATGGGTCTATGTTGGGTCCAAGTCCAAGCACTTAACCCCCTCCACACTTAACATTCAGCATCTAAATCCTCATTTCAGAGAGTGAGCAGCTGAAAGAATAGAGAAGAGAGGTGAGAAAACAAACTCTTATGCACTATTCATCATCACTTTCATTTGCTCATAACTTTCAAACTGTAGTTCCGATTAACGAACCGTTTGTGGTCACGCATCGCTCTCCTAATCCTCTTCGATTTTATCTAATTATTGTGTGAGTAAATCCAAAATCCTTACTCCATTTTTGAATTCTGCACTGTTTTTCATTTTTAGGATAAATGGTATTAAAATCTTGTAATCTTGATTCTTTAAGGGTATTCTAGCATGGATTTCAAGTGGGTTCTATTTCAAATTTGAGTGGATTAAGGTAAGGAAGCTTTTCTCCTTCGGATTTTTTTAATTTTATGAACCCTAGGTTGAGAAAATTATAAAAATTTATTGTGAATAGCTTAATTATTGAGTTGATTGTTTGAGGTTGATGCCTCATTAATTGGTAGAAGCTTGGATTGATTATGGAGCTTTTGATTGAAGGAGAATTGATCAAGTTTGGGTCTATTCCATTTGGTGAGGGAGGACTCAAGGGTTTGGAAACACCGTCTAACATGTATGGATTTCGATTTTGAGTAGGCATTATGTAAAGTTGTATGAAAACATAGGTTAATTGTCCCTAGGATAGGATTGAATGATATTAGTTGTTGGTGTGATTAGTTGAATGGATATATGTATGTGCATGTATGATTCAATTGATGTGGCATGATTTCATATATTGGTGATTGTTGAGAAAATTGGGCGGGAGGCCGTGATAGGGTAAGAAATTCTCTATTTGGTAAGTTGAGTTAAGTGGAGGTGTGGCTATATGATAATTGTTGAAATAATGATGATTGATTTAATTTGATTGTAAATTATGGATGTATGAATATGTATGCCAAAGATTTAATTGGTTGATTAGGTGTTAAAATAGTTAGGAATTGAAGTGAATGTGGAGAAAGGTTAGAAATGGTGTTTGAATGGTTTTGAATTGAATTGAATAGAGGAGTTGGTGAAATTGGTAAATTTGTAAAAATTGGTAAAAATGAGTTTTTGACCGATTTCGACGGGCCATAATTTGGCGTTCGGAGTTTGAAATTTGATGAAATTTATCTTAAATTAAAGATAATGATGAGAGCTTTAAAATGGTTTAAGAATAGAGAAAAATGGCTAATTATAGAAAAAGTTATTGATATATGAAAATGGGGTAAAAAGGAATTATAAAGAGTTGCAAAATTTTTGGCAAAACTGAATCTTGCGCGTACACATGGGTCATGCGTACGTATGAATGTGAAACAAAATTGAAATTGCACTTACGCACAAGGCGTGCGTACACATGATGCACAAACAGAATTGAAATTGTGCATACGCACGAGTCATGCGTACGCACGACTGCCTTATTTTTCAAAAAATGCTGATTTTAACTGTTTTAGCTAATCCAACTAGCTTTTTAACTTCTGAAACCCTTGTTTAATATCCGAGAACAAGATTTAGGCTCTAGAATGAATGTGAGTTGTAACATCCCAAGTTTTTGGATAATTAAATTTATTATATTTATTGAAGATTTTATTTTAAGAAAATTATTTTATTAAAAGTAATTAAGTAAAGTTTTATGATATTTTGAATTAAAAAAATAGTTAAGAGTTATATGTAACTTTTTATATAATAATTGGAGTTTAAATTAATTAGAATTTTTATATAATCTTTATCATAATTAATATTTTGAGTTTAAACGATATTTTATAAAATGTGATTAATATGTTCATTTTATAATTTAAATTAGAAATAATGAAGTAAACTTAGCAATATGTTGATAAATAATGTTCTTAAATATTTTTAATGAAGTATATTTGGTTTTAAAATTACTCTACCCTCCAATTTTATCTAAAATATCTATTCATATTTATCCTTATTCCTTTATAAAAACCCTAATCTTATCCTAATTCCCAAATTGAAAACCCTAATCCTAAATTCCTAATCAGAAACCCTAATTTCCCTTTTTCCAAACCCAGCAGCATACACACATAGAGAAAGAAATGCAGAGAGAGGAAGGGTAAACAGAGAAGAGGAGAGTGAAGAGAGGATAGCGCGGTACCGTCGCCATTGCTGTCGCCGAGAGAGGAGAGTGATGTAGAGAAAGGAGATGGATCCTCATCATCCCCGCGTTCTGCCACCACAAATTTGACGTCGTCGCTGCTTCGAATGGAGCCGTCGCCATCACCGTTATAGCCGCCATCGCTGGAGAGAACCAGAGGGTGAGAAAGCTCGCGGGAACGAAGGAAGACATTGTCACTACGCGAAGCCATCGCCGCCATCATCGCGTCTGGGTGCCGCCGCACCTTGCCTCCGTCACTGCTGTCAACGTCGGTTTGCCGTCGCTGTGGTGAGGAGCGCGGATGAGAGTCCGTGGAGCAGAGAGGGAGTTTGCGAAGAGAGAGAAGGACCGCGCACTGCTGTACTCCTTGCCGTCAAAACTCGTCAACTCTGCCGCTCATGTCTGCTACCGTCGCTACCGTTCTAGCTACCGAGAATCGCCACTCTCCTGGTAAGCATTTTCGTTTCCAAAACCTCTTGAAAATAGTATTTTGTTCTGAGTTGTTAAAGGTTTGGAGATGTGGGTAACATAGGGTCACTTTCTGGGTCTTGCATGTCGAGTTTAGTGGCTGTTGCATGCAACATCAGGATGTTGCGTCGTCATTGGAGCTGCCGCTACTCCGTTTTCTATGTTATTCGTAAGTTTGGGTCGAGTATCGGTGCTTGCATGTTGTGATTGAGGTAGGGAATTTTATTTTGAAATTAACTGTTTTAAACTACGAATGCCATGAAAGTCTAGTGGGTATTTTGATGAGCGGATAATTTATACGCTTTTTGGCATTGTTTTTAGTATGTTTTTAGTATGATCTAGTTAGTTTTTAGTATATTTTTATTAGTTTTTAGTTAAAATTCACTTTTCTGGACTTTACTATGAGTTTGTGTGTTTTTTTGTGATTTCAGGTATTTTCTGACTGAAATTGAGGGTTCTGAGCAAAAATCTGATTCAGAGACTGAAAAGGACTGCAGATGCTGTTGGATTCTGACCTCCCTGCACTCGAAGTGGATTTTCTGGAGCTACAGAAGCCCAATTGGCACGCTCTCAACGGCATTGGAAAGTAGACATCCTGGGATTTCCAGCAATGTATAATAGTCCATACTTTGCCCGAGATTTGATGGCCCAAAC
>NC_029778.3:62496396-62497488 GCF_000817695.3 Arachis duranensis
AAAATTTTAAGTTTGGTGTCTTTTTGTGTTTTTCTCTTTCCTATTTTCAAAATCAAATCTTTTTCCAAAGATTTTCAAAATCATATCTTTTCAATCATTTTTATTTGCAATCATATCTTCTCAATTATATCTTTTTCAAAATAATTTTTCAATCATATCTTTCTAATTGCTAATCTCAAAATCTTTTTAATTAACTAATTGATTCAGTTTTCAATTTGATTTGATCTTATTTTCTTTTAATTTTCGAATTTTTCTTTTTTTATTTTATTTCCTTTTGTTTTTTATTTTATTTTTCGGTTAATTCAAAAAAAAAATATTTTTCTATTTGCAATCCATATCATTTCCCTTTATCCATTATGGACCTAAGTGGGATTGATCAGTCCAGAAGGACTCTGGGGTCATATGCTAACCCCATTACAGCTGCATATGGGAGTAGCATCTGTACACCTCCCATCAAAGCAAGCAGCTTTGAGCTAAATCCTCAACTCATTATCATAGTGCAGCAAAATTTCCAGTATTCCGGTCTTCCACAGGAAGAGCCTACTGAGTTTCTGGCACAGTTCTTACAAATTGCTGACACAGTACTAGAGGTGGATCAGGATGTCTACAGACTATTACTGTTTCCATTTGCTGTAAAAGATCAAGCTAAGAGGTGGTTAAATAACCAACTAGACCAAGCTAAGAGGTAGTTAAATAACCAACCTAAAGCTAGCATAAGAACATGGAAACAGTTGTCAGACAAATTCCTGAATCAATATTTTCCTCCTAAGAGGATGACACAGCTAAGGCTGGACATCTAAGGCTTTAAACAAGAGGATAATGAATCCCTTTATAATGCCTGGGAGAGGTATAGAGGTATGCTAAGAAAGTGCCCCTTTGAAATGTTTTCAGAGTGGGTACAGTTAGACATCTTTTACTATGGGCTCACAGAAAAAGCTCAGATGTCTTTAGATCACTCAGCTGGTGGATCTATCCACATGAGGAAGACAATTGAAGAAGCTCAAGATCTTATAGACACTGTTGCTAGAAATCAATATTTGTACTCTAGCAATGAGTTCTCTCCAAAAGAGGAAGTCATGACAGTAGTCACTA
>NC_029778.3:62497587-62498342 GCF_000817695.3 Arachis duranensis
TTAGCAGACTTTAAAGAGATGCTCCATGAAACTAAAGTTGCTAACAAGAGCATAGAACTGCAGTTGAATCAAGCAAAACAGCAAATATCTAAATAGATAACAGAGGAATGTCAAGCAGTTCAACTGAGGAGTGGGAAGACACTGAATAACACTGCTCAAAAGAGCAAAAGGTCAAATAAGGAACAATTGACAGAGGATAACCAAACCACTGTTCAAAATCCCTCTGAGGACAGGAAGAGCCCAGAGAGGAATACTTTTGGCGTTCAAACGCCAGAGAGGGAAGGAAAGTTGGCGTTAAACGCCCATTTCTTGCCCAGTTCTGGCGTTCAAACGCCAGAAAAGGGGGAAAAGTTGGCGTTAAACGCCCATTTTCCACCCAATCCTGGCGTTCAGACGCCAAGGGAGGATCAGACACCTGAGAGTGCTGACAGTAATCCCTCTAACAAGGCTTCTTCAACCACTTCTGTAAGGAAAAAACCTGCAGCATCTAAGGTTGAAGAATATAAAGCCAAGATGCCTTATCCTCAAAAACTCTGCCAAGCGGAACAGGATAAGCAATTTGACCGCTTTGCAGACTATCTAAGGACTCTTGAAATAAAGATTCCGTTTGCAGAGGCACTTGAGCAAATACCTTCTTATGCTAAGTTCATGAAAGAAATCTTAAGTCATAAGAAGGACTGGAGAGAAACTGAAAAAGTGTTTCTCACTAAAGAATGCAGTGCAGTCATTCTGAAAAGCTTACCAGAAAAGCTTCA
>NC_029778.3:62500715-62501655 GCF_000817695.3 Arachis duranensis
TGGCATTGCCATGGATCACAGTATGGAGGACATTTCGAAAGTGAGCGGACAGCCACAAAAGTCCTCCAATGCGGCTTCTACTGGCCTACACTCTATAAAAACTCCCGAGAGTTTGTACAGAACTGTGACAGTTGCCAGAGAGCTGGTATCTGCCTCATGGTTATGCCATGCCTCAGCATGGATCTTAGAGATTGAATTATTTGACGTATGGGGTATTGACTTTATGGGACCGTTCCCACCTTCATACTCAAACACTTACATTCTGGTGGCAGTGGACTATGTATCTAAATGGGTAGAAGCAATTGCTACACCCACCAATGATACCAAGACCGTGCTAAAATTCCTCCAGAAACACATCTTCAGCAGATTTGGTGTTCCCAGAGTACTAATCAGTGACGGGGGCACTCATTTCTGTAATAGACAGCTATACTCTGCTATGGTAAGATATGGAATTAGCCACAAAATGGCAACTCCGTATCATCCACAGACAAATGGGCAAGCTGAGGTCTCTAACAGAGAGCTAAAAAGAATCCTGGAACGGACTGTGATAGCCCGAAGAAAGGATTGGGCAAAGAGCTTGGATGATGCTCTGTGGGCATACAGAACAGCATTCAAGACTCCTATAGGAACCTCTCCATACCAACTGGTGTATGGGAAGGTCTGCCATCTGCCCGTGGAACTGGAACATAAAGCCTACTGGGCAACCAGATTCCTAAACATGGATGCTCAGTTAGCTGGTGAAAAAAGATTACTCCAGCTAAATGAGCTAGAGGAGTTCAGACTCAATGCCTTTGAGAATGAAAAAATTTACAAGGAAAAGGCAAAGAAATTGCATGACAAGAAGTTGTCAACCAGAGTCTTTGAGCCAGGACAAAAAGTTCTGCTCTTCAACTCTAGGCTCAGACTGTTTCCAGGAAAACTTAAATCCCGGTGGAGGGGT
>NC_029778.3:62505158-62520620 GCF_000817695.3 Arachis duranensis
GAATCTTCGTGGTATAAGCTAGAACTGATGGTGGCATTCAAGAGAATCCGGAAGGTCTAACCCTTGTCTGTGGTATTCTGAGTAGGATTCAATGATTGAATGACTGTGACGAGCTTCAAACTCCTGAAGGCGGGGCGTTAGTGACAGATGCAAAAGAATCACTGGATTCTATTCCGGCTTGATTGAGAACCGACAGATGGATAGCCGTGCCGTGACAGGGTGCGTTGAACATTTCCACTGAGAGGATGGGAGGTAGCCACTGACAACGGTGAAACCTTGCATACAGCTTGCCATGGAAGAAGCTTTGCGTGCTTGAAGAAGAAGACAGTAGGAAAGCAGAGATTCAGAAGATGGAGCATCTCCAAAACCTCAACCTATTCTCAATCACTGCAAAACAAGTACTTATTTCATGTTCTTTTACTCTTCACGATCAATCCTGATAATTTCTTATATCCTGACTAAGATTTACAAGATAACCATAGCTTGCTTCAAGCCGACAATCTCTGTGGGATCGACCCTTACTCACGTAAGGTATTACTTGGACGACCCAGTGCACTTGCTGGTTAGTTGTGCGGGATTGCAAAGTGTGATTGCAATTTCATGCACCATATTTGCAAATAATTTATGAGTTTGAGTTGTATTTGTGACTGAATTTGATGGGTATGTATTTGATTTCTTGATTGTTTAGGAATGCTGAAAATTCTGATTATTGAGTTTGAATGTCAGTTTGATTGAATACTATGTAAAATGGTTTTCTTTTCTTGGTTTGGGGTTAATTTGATATTGAAAATTGATGAGCGGATAATTTATACGCTTTTTGGCATTGTTTTTAGATAGTTTTTAGTATAATCTAGCTACTTTTAGGGATGTTTTCATTAGTTTTTATGCTAAATTCATATTTCTGGACTTTACTATGAGTTTGTATATTTTTCTGTGATTTTAGGTAATTTCTGGCTGAAATTGAGGGACCTGAGCAAAACTCTGATAAAAGGCTGACAAAGAACTGCTGATGTTGTTGGATTCTGACCTCCCTGCACTCGAAATTGATTTTTTGGAGCTACAGAACTCCAAATGGCGCGCTCTCAACAGAGTTGGAAAGTAGACATCCAGAGCTTTCCATAAATATATAATAGTTCATACTTTATTCGTGATTAGACGACATAAACTGGTGCTCAATGCCAGTTTCATGCTACCATCTGGAGTCAAATGCCAGAAACACGTCACAAACCAAAGTTGAACGCCAAAAACACGTTACAACTTGGCGTTCAACTCCAAAAGAAGCCTCTGCACATGTAAAGCTCAAGCTCAGCCCAAGCACATACCAAGTGGGCCCCGGAAGTGGATTTCTGCATCAATTACTTACTTTTATAAACCCTAGTAGCTAGTCTAGTATAAATAGAACATTTTACTATTGTATTAGACGTCTTTTGACCGATCCTGGATCCTGGATTGTATTTTTGATCCTGTGATCACGTTTTGGGGGCTGGCCATTTGGCCATGCCTGAACCTTCATCACTTATGTATTTTCAACGGTGGAGTTTCTGCACACCATAGATTAAGGGTGTGGAGCTCTGCTGTACCTCAAGTTTTAATGCAATTACTACTATTTTCTATTCAATTCAGTTTATTCCTGTTCTAAGATATTCGTTGTATTTCAACATGATGAATGTGATGATCCATGACACTCATCATCATTCTCACCTATGAACGCGTGACTGACAACCACTTTCGTTCTACCTTAGACCGGGCGCACATCTCTTGGATTCCTTAATCCGAATCTTCGTGGTAGAAGCTAGAATTGATGGCGGCATTCATGAGAATCCGGAAAGTCTAAACCTTGTCTGTGGTATTCTGAGTAGGATTCCGGGATTGAATGACTGTGACGAGATTCAAACTCGCGATTGTTGGGCATGATGACAAACGCAAAAGAATCAATGGATTCTATTCCAGCATGATCGAGAACCGACAGATGATTAGCCGTGCCGTGACAGAGCATTTGGACCTTTTTCACTGAGAGGATGGGATGTAGCCATTGGCAACGGTGATGCCCTATATACAGCTTGCCATGGAAAAGAATAAGAATGATTGCATGAAAACAGTAGGAAAGCAGAGATTCAAAAGGATCACAGCATCTCCATACACTTATCTGAAATTCCCGCCAATGATTCACATGAGTAACTTTATCTTTATTTCTGTTTATTTATTATTATTATTTGAAAACTCCATAACCTTTTATAATCTGCCTGACTGAGATTTACAAGATGACTATAGCTTGCTTCATACCAACAATCTCTGTGGGATCGACCCTTACTCACGTAAGGTATTACTTGGACGACCCAGTACACTTGCTAGTTAGTTGTGTGGAGTTGTGACTAAGTTCACGTTTGAGAGCGCTACCAAGTTTTTTTTTTGGCGCCATTGTTGATGATCACAATTTCGTGCACCAAAAATAAATCCGCATTTGAAATGATTTGAGATCTTAGGAATAAATTTTATTGATTTATCGAAAATAATTCTGAGGATCGGTAAAGATTTTGATATTGGAAGTGGTTTGATTTGTTAGTATTAAATTGAGATTTGAAAATGATTTCTGATATTGGAATTAGTTTGAGTTATTGAAAATGATTGAAAAGAGGTTGAGAATGGTTCGGTTCGGACTCGAAAAGGGTGACAAAGTCCGAGTTTTAGGGGAGATGCTGTTGAAATTTTATTATGAAACTTAAAGACTTTTTTGAAATATTTAGAAAAATGTTGAACTTGAGAAATTGTATTATTTGGTTTTTAAGAAAATATTTTTGTTTAGGTTTGATTTATTAAGAAAAACTTTATGGTTTGAATGTGATTTATTAAGAAAAGATCATGTATTGAGTTTTGACTTATTAAGAAACACTTTATGCTTTGAGTTTGACTAAAGAACTACATTTTAAGGAATTATGATTCAAGAAGTTTATTAATTTTAAAGAACGAGTTTGATTATCGTCCTCCCTAAAGTCCCGAGACTCTACCGTGAGATTTACTTAATAAATGATTATTTTAGTCTTCTGAAAGAGGTTTAAATTTGAAATGCTTTTGAAGTTGATTTGGAAAGATCATGGTTAAGTAAAAAATGGTTTTTGTATAAAAGAAGAACTTGTTGTAAGTAAAGTGGTTTCGGAAGTTAGGAAAAGGTTAAAAAGAGTGGTGTTGGTTTTAAATAAAGATGACCATAGCCTGCTTCATACCAACAATCTCTGTGGGATCGACCCTTACTCACGTAAGGTATTACTTGGACGACCCAGTGCACTTGCTGGTTAGTTGTGCGGAGTTGTGACTAAGTGTGATTCATGTTTGAGAGTGCTACCAAGTTTTTTTTGGCGCCATTGTTGATGATCACAATTTCGTGCACCAAGTTTTTGGCGCCGTTGCCGGGGATTGTTCGAGTTTGGACAACTGATGGTTCATCTTGTTGCTCAGATTAGGTAATTTTCTTTTCATTTATTTTCAAAAAAAAAATTTTTAAAAATCTTTCAAAAAATTTTCTCCCTCTATTTTCGAAAAATCCTTCAAAGTTTTTAAGAATGAATTCTAGAGTTTCAAAATGGTATGCTGAAGCTTGGCTGGCCATCAAGATTTAGACTAACCTGGTATGACTCCTGGAATTTTGATTGAGGACTTTGAATTCATTACTTCCTTTTTCCTATATGTTTTTCGAAAAATATAAAATAAAATCCAAAAAAATAATAAAATTATAAAAATCAAAAATATTTTTGTGTTTCTTGTTTGAGTCTTGTGTCATGTTTTAAGTTTGGTATCAATTGCATATTCATATTGTTCTTGCTTTTTTTGAAAAAATTCATGCATTCATAGTGTTCTTCATGATCTTCAAGTTGTTCTTGGTAAGTCTACTTGTTTGATCTTGATAATTTCTTGTTTTGTGTTCTTTGTTGTTTTTCATATGCATTTGTGCATTCATAGTGTCTAAGCATTGCAAATTTCTAAGTTTGGTGTCTTGCATGTTTTCTTTGCATCAAAAATTTTTCAAAAAATATGTTCTTGATGTTCATCATGATCTTCAAAGTGTTCTTGGTGTTCATCTTGACATTCATAGTGTTCTTGCATGCATCATATGTTTTGATTTATAATTTTCATGTTGTGAGTCATTTTTTATGTTTTTCTCTCTCATAATTAAAAATTCAAAAATAAAAAATATATCTTTGCCTTTTTTTCTCTCAAAATTTCGAAAATTTGGGTTGACTTAGTCAAAAAATTTTTTAAAAGTTGTTTCTTGTAAGTCAAGTCAAATTTTCAAATTTTAAAAATCTTATCTTTTCAAAACTTTTTCAAAAATTGAATCTTTTTCATTTTTCTTATTAATTTACGAAAATCCTTTAAAATATTTTTCAAAAATCTTTTTTCTTAGTTTTATCTTTATTTTCGAAAATTATGCTAACAATTAATGTGATTGATTCAAAAATTTGAAGTTTGTTACTTTCTTGTTAAGAAAGGTTCAATCTTTAAATTCTAGAATCTTATCTTTTAGTTTCTTGTTAGTCAAGTAATTAATTTTAATTTTAAAAAAATTAAATCTTTTCTAACCATATCTTTTTAATCATATCTTTTTATCTTATCTTTTATATCATATCTTTTTCAAAATTTTGTCTTTTTCAAAAATTTGATTTTAAAATATCTTTTCTAACTTCTTATCTTCTTATCTTTTCAAAATTAATTTTCAAATCTTTTTCAACTAACTATTTGACTTTTTGTTTGTTTCTTATCTTTTTCAAAACCACCTAACTACTCTTCCCTCTAATTTTCGAAAATACCTCCCTCTTTTTCAAAAATTCTTTTTAATTAATTAATTGTTTTAAATTTTAATTTTTATTTTATTTCTTATCTTAATTTTCGAAAATCATTAACTCCTTTTCAAAATTATTTTCGAAAACTTCTCTCTCATCTTATTCTATTTATTCATTCATTTACTAACACTTCTCTTCATCTCAAATCACTGCCTCTATCCTCACCCTTGTGTTTGGATTCTCCTTTCTTTATGCCCTTTCTTCTTCTACTAATAATAAGGAACCTCTTTACTGTGACATAGAGGATTCCTCTTCTTTTTCTGTTCTCTTCTCCTTCATATGAGCAGGAAAAAGGAAAAAGGCATTCTTGTTGAAGCTGATCCAGAACCTGAAAGGACTCTGAAGAGAAAACTAAGAGAAGCTAAACTACAACAATCTAGAGACAACCTTGCTAAAATTTTCGAACAAGAAAAGGAGATGGCAGCCGAACCCAACAACAATAATGCAAGAAGGATGCTTGGTGATTATACTGCACCTACATCCAAGTTTGATGGAAGAAGCATTTCAATTCCTGCCATTGGAGCAAACAATTTTGAGCTGAAACCTCAATTAGTTGCTCTAATGCAACAGAACTGCAAGTTTCATGGACTTCCATCAGAAGATCCCTACCAGTTCTTAAGTGAGTTCTTGCAGATCTGTGAGACTGTTAAGACTAATGGAGTAGATCCTGAAGTCTACAGGCTCATAGACTCTTGGGATAAGCTGGTCACGGCCTTCTTGGATAAATTCTTTCCTCCTCAAAGGTAGAGCAAGTTTAGAGTGGATGTTCAGACCTTCAAGCAAAAAGATGGTGAATCCCTCTATGAAGCTTGGGAAAGATACAAGCAGATGACCAAAAGATATCCTTCTGACATGTTTTCAGAATGGACCATGATAGATATATTCTATTATGGTCTATCTGAGTTCTCTAAGATGTCACTGGACCATTCTGCAGGTGGATCCATTCACCTAAAGAAAACGGCTGCAGAGGCTCAAGAACTTATTGACATGGTTGCAAATAACCAGTTCATGTACACTTCTGAGAGGAATTTCGTGAATAATGGGATGCCTCAAAGGAAGGGAGTTCTTGAAATTGATGCTCTGAATGCCATATTAGCTCAAAACAAAATGTTGACTCAGCAAGTCAACATGATTTCTCAAAGTCTGAATGGATGAAAAAATGCATCCAACAGTACTAAAGAGGCATCTTCTGAAGAAGAAGCTTATGATCCTGAGAACCCTGCAATAGCAGAGGTAAATTATATGGGTGAACCTTATGAAAACACCTATAATTCATCATGGAGAAATCATCCAAATTTCTCATGAAAGGATCAACAAAAGCCTCAACAAGGCTTTAATAATGGTGGAAGAAATAGGCTCAGCAATATCAAGCCTTATCCATCATCTTCTTAGCAACAGACAGAGAATTCTGAGCAAAGCACCTCTAACTTAGCTAATCTAGTCTTTGATCTGTCTAAGGCCACTTTAAGTTTCATGAGTAAAACAAGGTCCTCCATCAGAAATTTGGAGGCACAAGTGGGCCAGTTGAGTAAGAAAGTCACTGAAACTCCTCCTAGTACTCTCCCAAGCAATACTGAAGAGAATCCAAAAAGAGAGTGCAAGGCCATTGATATAATGAACATGGCCGAACCTAGGGAGGAAGGAGAGGACGTGAATCCCAATGAGGAATACCTCATGGGACGTCTCTCAAGCAAGAAGGAGTTCCCTATTGAGGACCCAAAGGAATCTGAGGCTCATATAGAGACCATAGAAATTCCATTAAACCTCCTTCTACCATTCATGAGCTCTGAAAACCATTCTTCCTCTGAAGAGGATGAAGATGTAACTGGAGAGCAAGTTGCTCAATATCTAGGAGCTATCATGAAGCTGAATGCCAAGTTATTTGGTAATGAGACTTGGGAAGGTGAACCTCCCTTGCTCATTAGTGAACTAGATACATGGGTTTAGCAAACTTTACCTCAAAAGAGACAAGATCCTGGCAAATTCGTAATACCCTACACCATAGGCACCATAATCTTTGAAAAAGCTCTGTGTGACGGGATCATTGAGGTACAACCTGCCTTGTTCTCATTATAAATGGCAGACAAGTCAGTAAGACAAGCTTATGGATTAGTAGAGGATGTGTTAGTGAAGGTTAAAGGCCTTTACATCCTTGCTGATTTCATAATCTTAGACACTAGGAAGGAGGAGGATGAATGCATCATCCTTGGAAGACCCTTCTTAGCCACAGCAGGAGCTGTGATAGATGTTAACAGAGGAAAATTAGTCCTTCAATTGAATGGGGACTACCTTGTGTTTAAGGCACACGGCTATCCTTCTGTAACAATGGAGAGAAAGCATGTAAAGCTTCTCTCAGTACAGAGTCAAACAGAGCCCCCACAGTCAAACTCTAAGTTTGGTGTTGGGAGGCCACAACTAAACTCTAAGTTTGGTGTTGAATACAACATTCACCTGATCACCTATGAGGCTCCATTAGAGCCCACTGTCAAGCTATTAACATTAAAGAAGCGCTTATTGGGAGGCAACCTAATTTTTATTTATCTAATTTTATTTTTATTTTTATTTTTATTTTATTTTATGTTTTACTAGGTTCATGATCATGTGGAGTCACAAAAAATACTAAAATTAAAAACAGAATCAGAAACAGCAGAAGAAAAATCACACCCTGGAGGAAGGACTTACTGGCGTTTAAACGCCAGTAAGGAGCATATGGCTGGCGTTCAACGCCAGAACAGAGCATGGATCTGGTGTTGAACGCCAGAAACATGCAGCAATCTGGCGTTTAAATGCCAGGATTGCACATAGAGGAAAGCTGGCGTTCAACGCCAGAAACATGGTGCAGATGGGCGTTGAACGCCCAGAATAAACTTAGAGTTGGCGTTTAACGCCAGAAACAAGCATCAATCTGGCGTTAAACGCCAGGATTGCATGCAGAAGGCATTTTACAAGCCTCATTGGTGCAGGGATGTAAATCCTTGACACCTCAGGATCTGTGGACCCCACAGGATCCCCACTTATCTCGACTCACCTTCTCTCTTCTTCACCAATCACCTCCATCCATCTCTTCCCCACCCAATCCCACCCATATGGCCGCGACATACACATCTCTCACTCTCCTCCATATCTTCTTCTCCCTCCATTCTTTCTTCTTTGCTCGAGGGCGAGCAACATTCTACGTTTGGTGTGGTAAAAGCATAGCTTTTTTGTTTTTCCATAACCATTGATGGCACCTAAGGCCAGAGAAACCTAAAAAAAAGAGAGAATAGAAAAGGGAAGACAATTGCTTCCACCTCTGAGTCATGGGAGATGGAGAGATTTATCTCAAGGGTCCATAACTCAGTAATAGAGCATTTGACTGCACAACAAGAGAGTATGAGGAATCCCTCATCAAGAAATCCCTGAGATACCTCAGGGGATACATGTTCCTCCACATAATTATTGGGAGTAACTAAGAATAGGAGCACCAAAATCACTAGGGATCATGCAACAGAAGCAAGAAAGAGACATAAAGGAGCTCAAAAAGCACCATTGGTCCTTCAAAAGGCGCTACCCTCACTAAGGTGGACTCATTCCTTAACTTCCTTGTTCTTATCTCTCTGTTTTTCAATTTTTATGCTATATGTGTGTTTATATTTTGTGTCTCTACCTCATGATCATTAGTATTGAGTAACTATGTCTTAAGGCTATGAATAATTCCATAAATCCTTCACCTCTCTTAAATGAAAAATGTTTCTAATTCAAAAGAACAAGAAGTACATGAATTTCAAAATTATCCTTGAAATTAGTTTAATTATATTGATGTGGTGACAATACTTTCTGTTTTCTGAATGAATGCTTGAACAGTGCATAATTTTGATCTTGTTGTTTATGAATGTTAAAATTGTTGGCTCTTGAAAAAATGATTAACAAAGAGAATGTTATTGACAATCTGAAAAATCATGAAAATTGATTCTTGAAGCAAGAAAAAGCAGTGAAAAAGCAAAAGCTTGAAAAAAAATTAGAAAGAAAAAGAAAAAGCAAGAAGAAAAAGCCAATAGCCCTTAAAACTAAAAGGCAAGGGTAAAAAGGATCCAAGGCTTTGAGCATCAATGGATAGTAGGGCCCAAGGAAATAAAATTCAGGCCTAAGCGGCTAAATCAGACTGTCCCTAACCATGTGCTTATGGCATGCAGGTCCAAGTGAAAAGCTTGAGACTGAGTGGTTAAAGTCATGATCCAAAGGAAAAAGAGTATGCTTAAGAACTTTGGACACCTCTAACTGGGGACTTTAGCAAAGCTGAGTCACAATCTGAAAAAGGTTCACCCAGTTATGTGCCTGTGGCATTTATGTATCCAGTGGTAATACTGGAAAACAAAGTGCTTAGGGCCACGGCCAAGACTCATGAAAGTAGTTGTGTTCAAGAATCAACAAACTTAACTAGGAGAATCAATAACACTATCTGGAATTCTAAGTTCCTATAGATGCCAATCATTCTAAACTTCAAAGGAGAAAGTGAGATGCCAAAACTATTCAGAAGCAAAAAGCTACAAGTCCCGCTAATCTAATTAGAACTAATATTCATTGATATTTTAGGATTTATAGTATATTCTCTTCTTTTTATCCTAATTGATTTTCTGTTGCTTGGGAACAAGCAACAATTTAAGTTTGGTGTTGTGATGAGCGGATAATTTATACGCTTTTTGGCATTATTTTTAGATAGTTTTTAGTATAATCTAGCTACTTTTAGGGATGTTTTCATTAGTTTTTATGCTAAATTCACATTTCTAGACTTTACTATGAGTTTGTGTGTTTTTTTGTAATTTCAGGTAATTTCTGGCTGAAATTGAGGGACCTGAGCAAAACTCTGATAAAAGGCTGACAAAGGACTGCTGATGCTGTTGGATTCTGACCTCCCTGCACTCGAAATGGATTTTTTGGAGCTACGGAACTTCAAATGGTGCGCTCTCAATGGCGTTGGAAAGTAGACATCCAGAGCTTTCTAGAAATATATAATAGTCCATACTTTATTCGTGATTAGATGACGTAAACTGGCGCTCAACGCCAGTTCCATGTTGCATTCTGGAGTCAAACGCCAGAAACACGTCACGAACCAGAGTTGAACGCCAAAAACACGTTACAACTTGGCGTTCAACTCCAAAAGAAGCCTCTGCATGTGTAAAGCTCAAGCTTAGTCCAAGCACACACCAAGTGGGCCCCGGAAGTGGATTTCTGCATCAATTACTTACTTCTATAAACCCTAGTAGCTAGTCTAGTATAAATAGAACATTTTACTATTGTATTAGACGTCTTTTGACCGATCCTGGATCCTGGATTGTATTTTTGATCATGTGATCACGTTTTGGGGGCTGGCCATTCGGCCATGCCTGAACCTTCATCACTTATGTATTTTCAACGGTGGAGTTTCTACACACTATAGATTAAGGGTGTGGAGCTCTGCTGTACCTCAAGTTTTAATGCAATTACTACTATTTTCTATTCAATTCAGTTTATTCCTGTTCTAAGATATTTGTTGCATTTCAACATGATGAATGTGATGATCCGTGACACTCATCATCATTCTCACCTATGAACGCGTGACTGACAACCACTTCCGTTCTACTTTAGACCGGGCGCATATCTCTTGGATTCCTTAATCCGAATCTTCGTGGTAGAAGCTAGAATTGATGGCGGCATTCATGAGAATCCGGAAAGTCTAAACCTTGTCTGTGGTATTCTGAGTAGGATTTCGGGATTGAATGAATGTGACGAGTTTCAAACTCGCGATTGTTGGGCGTGATGACAAACGCAAGAGAATCAATGGATTCTATTCCAGCATGATCGAGAACCAACAGTTGATTAGTTGTGCCGTGACAGAGCATTTGGACCTTTTTCACTGAGAGGATGGGATGTAGCCATTGACAACAGTGATGCCCTATATACAGCTTGCCATGGAAAAGAATAAGAAGGATTGGATGAAAACAGTAGGAAAGCAGAGATTCAAAAGGATCACAGTATCTCCACACACTTATCTAAAATTTTCGCCAATGATTCAAATGAGTAACTTTATCTTTATTTTCTATTTATTTATTATTATTATTTGAAAACTCCATAACCTTTTATAATCTGCCTGACTGAGATTTACAAGATGACCATAGCTTGCTTCATACCAACAATCTCCGTGGGATCGACCCTTACTCACGTAAGGTATTACTTGGACGACCCAGTTATCTTTAAGTTTGGGTCGAATATCGGTGCTTACATGTTGCAATTGAGGTAGGGTTTTTATTTTGAAATTAACTGATTTATATTATGAATTCATGGAAGTCTAGTGGGTATTTGTAAATAATTTATGATTGTTTGGAATGACTGAATGATAAGTTTGATTTGTGACTGAATTTGATGGGTATGTATTTGATTTCTTGATTGTTTAGGAATGCTAAAAATTCTGATTATTGAGTTGGAAAGTCGGTTTGATTGAATACTATGTAAAATGATTTTCTTTTCTTGGTTTGGGGTTAATTTGATATTGAAAATAAATCCGTATTTGAAACGATTCAAGATATTGGGAATAAGTTTTATTGATTTATCAAAAATAATTCTGAGGATCAGTAAAGATTTTGACATTAGAAGTGGTTTGAGTTGTTGGTATTGAATTGAGATTTGAAAATGATTTCTGATATTGGAATTAGTTTGAGTTATTGAAAATTATTGAAAAGAGGTTGAGAATAGTTTGGTTGATCTCCGAAAAGGGGGACAAAGTCTGAGTTTTAGGGGAGTTGCTATCGAAATTTTATTATGAAACTTAAAGACTTTGTTTGAAATATTTATAAAAAGGTTGAACTTGAGAAATTGTATTATTTGGTTTTTAAGAAAAGATTTATGTTTGGGTTTGATTTATCAAGAAAAACTTTATGGTTTAAATGTGATTTATTAAGAAAAGATCATATATTGAGCTTTGACCTATTAAGAAAGACTTTATGTTTTGAGTTTGACTAAAGAACTACATTTTAAGGAATTATGATTCAAGGAGTTTATTAATTTTAAAGAATGAGTTTAATTGTTGTCCTCCCTAACGTCCCGAGACTCTGCCATGAGATTTACTTAATAAATGATTCTTTTAGTCTTTTGAAGGAGGGTTAAATCTGAAATGGTTTAGAAGTTGGTTTGGAAAAATCATGGTTAAGTAAGAACTAGTTTTTGTATGAAAGAAGAACTTGTTGTAAGTAAAGTGGTTTTAGAAGTTTGCAAAAGGTTAAAAGGAGTGGTGTTGGTTTTAAATAAAGATGATTTGAGCAGGTAGGCAACCGACACATGAGCTCATAGCCTGCTTAAAACAGACATGCATCATATTATTTGCGCATTTACATTTGATTATATTTTAGTGTTTTATTTCTTTGTGATTGTGCCGTTTGTCTTGTTGTGACTTGCTTGTGTGTTGAACTGAATTTCTTGCTTGTACTATTAGCTTGTAAATTTATTAAAGTGATTAAGAATTGATGTTTTGACTGAGAACTAATTATGTGGCTGAGAGATGGTTAATATGACTAGTTTTATATTTAAAATATGTTGTGAGATTAGAGATTTTAAAAGAGATAATTAATTAGCTAAAGTAAAACCAAAAGTATTTTTCTTAGGTTTGATAAAAACATAGATTCCTTCGGTATGTTAATTATTCCCATTTTATTCATTACTTTTACAGCATTTACATTCTCTACTAAGAACATGTGGTTTGTTTTAACTCGAAAATCTTTCACCCTTTCAGTGACACAAATTCGAAGACTCAGTTTAAAACTACGAGCAATTATTAGTCTTATTTGAGTTAAGTTTATGTCTTGAGTTTTATATTAATACATAAAATATTTAAATTATTTATTTAGGAAAAAAAATCCCTTTTTTGTGTCGCTATGTTGCGAAATGCGTAGTGTGCGGATCAATAGATGGGGGGCTCGCCCGAGAGAAAGCTGAGTGAATGAGCAGTGCGAAACTGCAAGGTGGGGCCGAATTAATATACTCACTCAGACCCAATCGAATTGAGAGCCTTGTACAAATGCTTATTGCACTATGGACATGTCAATATCATAGAATGAATCTAACTAAATGTTTTGGTTCCCCAGTGTATCTACCGTCCACAAGCCCACAACATTGAATAATCACTTCGCTTTTCTAATCTTTACTCTTTAGTTAATAGTTACACTGTTGGCTAGAGAATACTTTAATTGCTTAGGAATTTACAGATTTCATATGTTCTTTTGATCTTTTCCCCCAAACAAAGGGACTACTGCTGGAAATTACTCTTAAGAAAATATTTGATATTCTAAAATCAGATGAAACGTAAAAAAATTAAGTATAAAATACAGATTCAAATCATTCAGCTAAACAATGTAATTACTCAAATATATTGAACAACGAAAACTATATGTATAATCGTTTGAATTTGCCTGCACATTCCAACTTTGAACTTACATCTTGAGTACGATACGAATCAAGCCTTTGGAAGTTCAAAATCTAAAATAAATAAATAAACAAAAAACAAAAAATTAAAGAAAAATTATATTGTTTATCAAACTTCAAGTATTTTGCCTAACATTCTAAATACATTAATAAAAACAATTTGTAGTTTGTTTATTTTAATTTTTACATTCAATTACATGTACTAGAGTATTAATATACACGACCTTTTTATTTATCAAATATGTATAATACTAATAAGGAGAGTTAATTCTTAAAATACATTTTGTCAATATATTAGTTAAGATATAATTAAGAAGTTTTGAACAAGCAGGCCTTTTTATTTATAAATACTAAAATTTCATTAGTTACCAAAATACGCTAATTATTTTTAATATGATTATTATAAAATGAGTGAATATTATAATATTGAGATAAACTGGTATTTTGTCGATTTTTAGTAAATCGATCGTAGTTCGATTCTAATGATCTGGGAGCAAAATTAACTCCTTTTTTACAGGTATCAATTTTCTATAAGTACATCAAAGTGTTTTCGATTAGACGAGTATTGAAATGACAAGTAAATAAAAATTATAAAAAAGATAAAGAAGTTAAAAACAATAAATTTGAAAAGGAAAATGATCGAAATCAAAAAGGTTGTGTTGAAATTTAAAGAAAGCAGTAAAGATGCCTTCGACTGGATCAAATGGCTTTGACATGAAAACTAAAGGTGCTGAAATGTAAATTGCATTCGAAAGTTAAATCATTGCTTAAAACATAAATTTGCTTGAAAGGTTAAGTTTACAGAAAGATAAAGTTTACAGAAAAATAAATGGAAAGTAAAGATATGTGGAAGGAACCCTATAGATAATTGACTCGAAACAGACTCAAAAAGTCTCTGGGATGTGAGTGTGCGTAAGTAATTTCTGAAGTAAAGTTCCAACCCTTATTCCCTAAAACTTTCTAATATTTATAATCTACTTTTGTAACCGATTATTAATTACACAGCGCTGTCTTGTACGCGCACTCCCTGGTAACCGTTCCATCTCTTTTGCTAATGAAACGTTATCCATCAATTCCTGACATGGTGAAAATTTTCAACTTCTCCACCTATGTAACCGTTCGATCCCTTATTCGAGCAATTATTCGATTTCTCATTCGAATACTGTTCGATTAGACCCGTTCGATTTAAGAAGGAATCCAAAATCGAGTTCATGATTAGCAACTCCCAACTAATGCCTGCAGGTGTACCTTTTCGACATCTGTTTCCCTTCTCATTATTTTTTCAATACTTCGAACTAGTTTGTCCTAATCGAGAATATTTTTCGATTAATAACTGGTATAATACTAAAATATGGCCATAGTCAGAATTGGATAGAAATCACAAATGACGATTTGTGAAGGCAAATTAACTAGTATTCCATAATTTTATTGTGGAGAGGATATTATCATATTATTATCATTGTAATGGTGAAGGAAAGGTAAAGTAGTGGAGAAAGTTATTATTATTATAACGATGAAGGAGAGGGAGAACCAGAAGAGATTATTATTTTGTTTATGGGTGAAATTCATTTTGGCCCCTGAAATTTTTTATTAGTCTCAATTTCGATCCCTAAATTTATAATTATCCAATTAACATCTCCAAATATCAGATCGTGTCCCACATTTATTTCTGTAGCTATCTCTGTTAATGAAGATCTGATGTGGCACGTTAAATTGACAGAATGTGTATCCACGTGACAACCAATTTACTAGAATAGATATGTGATGAGTGAATGATGTGGCAAAAGTTGAATGAACTCAATTTGCAACCCTCTTGGCCCAATACGTACGAGACTTTGCTGGAAAAATTGAATTCATTCAACATTTGCCATATCATTCACTCATCACACATCCATTCTGGCAAGCTGAATGTCACGTGGATACACACTCTGTCAACTTAACGTGCCACATCAGATCTCTGTTAACAGAGATAGCTATAAGGGCAAACGTAGGACATGATCCAATATTTGGGGGTGTTAATTGGGTAATTATAAATTTAGAAGTCGAAATTAAGACCGATCGAAAATTTCAGGAGTCAAAATGGATTTCAACTCATGTGGTAGCACTGTTATTATTCGCGCATTATTGTTATTGTTATGTTAATATGCTTGTTTTGTTTTATTTTAATTAATAAAAAATAAGTCTTATTATTATTATT
>NC_029778.3:62520626-62538037 GCF_000817695.3 Arachis duranensis
ATTCAAAATTTTTTTATTTATAAGTCATTGGTAAAGATTTCTTTATTTAATTTTTATCAAAATTAAAAAAAAACATCAATTATGATTTTTGAACATTTTTTATTTGAAATCTTTTTCACGATATTAATGTATTACACAAAAACTAAATCACCTTTAACAATACAATATCAAAAAAATTAGCCGAGAGTCGTTTAATTTGTGATATTATTTTTAGTATAAATTTAATAAAAAAACTATCCTAATCCATTTTTTATTATATTTTAATTTTTAAATAAAATTATTTTGAATTTTTGTTTCGTTTAATGTTTCTAAAAATAACATATACATTTGAATTTTTATTCACTTAAATATTAGGATAATAATTAAAAATAAAATTAAAACTCCTAAACATTACTCTAAATTTATAAATAGATTTTAAAAGAATTTTTATAAAAAATACTAATAGATCATCATAATTAATTATTTTTTGTCATTATTTTTAGTTATTAACTTAATTTTTTTAATTTAATAATCTAACAATATACTTTAATCTATATTTTTAAATAATAATTAATTAATAATTAAAATTAATAAATTTTGATGATTCTCTAGTATTTTTTAATTTTATTATTTTTGAGATTCTTGGGGTTTTATAACATGAACAGATTGGCTCACTCCAAATACTCTTAGAGCCCATTTAGAAAGTAGTAGAAGCTAATTTTTTTTTTTATTTTTGGATTATAAAAAGTCACAATCTATGTGTTTGGCACTATTTTAAAAAAAAAAGCTTTTAACTTCTCGAAAAGTTAATTTGCAGCTTTTTGAAAAAGTAGAAATATATGACTTCTTGCTTCTCGAGAAGTCATTCTACCACTTATTTAAAAAAAATAATTTTAAAACAAAAAAAATATACTTTCCTTTTTGACTCTATGAAAAATACTTACCATTCATCACCATTTTCACACAAGGTCTGCTAGAAGTACTGGCCTTCCACCATCATTCTCACGCAATGTTTCAAGTCTCACCATTTTTACATAATGAAACATCTGATGAAAGTATTGATCTTCCACCACATTTTCAGACAATATTACATCTGAACAACTTACTGCATATATTCCTTCTAAGTATTTTTTTTAATCATTTTATCACTATTTTTTATTATTAAATTGTATTCAAGTGTGTATGAAATTTCAGTTTTAATTTTATTTTTTTCATATGTAATTTTATAGCTTATTATTATTTTCATAGTTAATTATAATAATTAATAATTAATTAATAATTAAAATTAATAAATTTTGATGATTCTCTAGTATTTTTTAATTTTATTATTTTTGAGATTCTTGGGGTTTTATAACATGAACAGATTGGCTCACTCCAAATACTCTTAGAGCCCATTTAGAAAGTAGCAGAAGCTAATTTTTTTTTATTTTTGGATTATAAAAAGTCACAATCTATGTGTTTGGCACTATTTTAAAAAAAAAGCTTTTAACTTCTCGAAAAGTTAATTTGCAGCTTTTTGAAAAAGTAGAAATATATGACTTCTTGCTTCTCGAGAAGTCATTCTACCACTTATTTAAAAAAAATAATTTTAAAACAAAAAAATATACTTTCCTTTTTGACTCTATGAAAAATACTTACCATTCATCACCATTTTCACACAAGGTCTGCTAGAAGCACTGGCCTTCCACCATCATTCTCACGCAATGTTCCAAGTCTCACCATTTTTACATAATGAAACATCTGATGGAAGTATTGATCTTCCACCACATTTTCAGACAATATTACATCTGAACAACTTACTGCATATATTCCTTCTAAGTATTTTTTTTAATCATTTTATCACTATTTTTTATTATTAAATTTGTATTCAAGTGTGTATGAAATTTCAGTTTTAATTTTATTTTTTTCATATGTAATTTTATAGCTTATTATTATTTTCATAGTTAATTATAACAAGTTCTTGACCTCAATAAAGGAGAAAGAGTTCTAATAGGAGTAAAAATAAAAAATAAAAAACAGCAATAAAATATACATTGACACACATTTTATATTTATTTTTTATTTTTACCTACCATATCATACACAATATTAGTGATTAGGTTATGTAAAATCAACATTCAATATTGAAAAATATTTGTTATCATGGTTATTTTAATATTCATTCTCTTTTATAAAAAAAAAAATTATCTTTTGCGTTATTTATCCAAACGCTACAACTTTAAAATAAGTACTTTTATAACTAAAAAACCAAACACAAAATAACTTATTTATAAGCTGTTTTTAATAAAAGTCTTTATGTTTTAAGCTCCTTTCTCAAAAGAACTTATTTAAGTTATTTATCCAAACTGAAAATTTAATCTCTTATAACTACACATTTTGACTTACGGTTGGAAATTTCTAGACATAACTCATTTTAAAGCGTAGCATATTTTAAACTTTTTTGTAGTTGACTTTCTTAAAGGTATTTTGGCAACAATATTAGAGTGTCATTTAATAACGTCTTTTTAGAACTCATAAGTTGTGCCTTTAAAGCTCTTTATAAATGTGATATTTAAGGCAACACTTTTTTAAGAAAAGTAACTCTTGATAAATGTGATTATTTTTTAGGATTTATTTATCATGTATTCTAAGGATATATGTTAAAATTATAAAATAATTTTTTTATTAAAAATATAGAAGATTTAAATTTTTAATATATTTATTTTATATTCATTAAATAAAAATATTTAAAATTTTTTACTAGTGGTAAGTTTATCATGTGTTAGGATATATATTAGTTAAACCTTATTTTTTATGAGAAATACTAGAGAATTATCAGAATTTTTTATTTTTGGTCATTGTAACCTTCTTTTCAGCAAAATACCCTATTTAAGTCATGGTATTTTTACTAAAAACAATATTACATAACATTTTCTAATATTAACTATTTAATACTGAGTCTTTATGTCGATATTGCATTCTAATTTTTAGAAAATACCGAAAATTTTTGTTTTTATTCATTGAAATCATATATCAAAGATCTCCAAATAATAATAATCACATAAATACTAATAATAATAAATTTTACACAACTAAGTCCAAATAAAATTTAGATACAACGCCTACCTCTTTGTATAAAATAAAATTTTAAGCAACAAGAGCGAGGGGACTCTATGAAAGCAACTTGAATTAAAAATAATTTCCACTATCCATCCGCAGCTTTATATTGAGTCGTCAAGCCTGTGTCACCGAAAGAGATGGAAATTTTTAGGTTGAAAACTAAACCGCAAATTCTCGGTAGACGATGAGAATGCCGTGAAAATAAACAATAAAATGCAAATAATTAAGTTATCTCAGGAATATATCTTTTTATTAATTTTAAAAGATTCTTTAAAATTACGTTAGAAAAATTAGTTACCAACTTCAAGTTATTTTCTCAAAATTTATTTTGATAATAACAACCACAACTATAAAAGTAAAACACATACACAAATAAAACAGATAGTACAGATAAACAAACATTGCACACATCAATCAAATAGCAAAATAAAAAAAATAAAATAACACATAGCACAAGCACACCCAAACAAGTCATGCATATGCATACGATGAATGTCTAGCTCTAGTGCAGGTAATTAGTTCATCTGTCGGTTTCTACCCGCTCGCGACGTAACCCAACAACCTTTGTCTGGGTATGGCTTCCAGTGGCATGACCTCCAAAAGCAACCTCTATCTCACAGGCGCTGATCTTCCACTGAAGCATACCAAACATGACCTTTATAAGTACTTTTAGGGGCATTGCTTTCTAGCCGAAGCATGTATGATTTTACTTTTGGAATGTATTTTGGGTGGGCTTACCACCATATCTCTACTGCACCTATGGCAGCAGACATATAATCTTTTTCATCATTCATCATTAACTATTATTCTCATTCAAATTTCATTTTTCTTACTTGGTCTTTATTAAAGTAAAAATTCTCTTTATAAATCAAAAGTCACTTAAACCGTATGAAAATCAACATGTTCCAAGTTTAGGTTCAATAGTTCTAAGCTGAATCAGTTTGATTTTCCTTTCTTCGCTAAATATCAAAGAAAAAACAAATATATAATACTAAAATTCATTTTTAACTTACGAATCCCAAGACTGTCACCAAAACAATCTCAATAGTCTATCTTTCATTCTATTATTAAAATATCAAATTAACTTAAAATTGTGCAAATTTTATGTCTAGATGATCGCTTTAGACTAAGCTTTCTAAAAAAACTAAATATCATAATTTTTTTATTATTCTAGCATCAGTAATAAGAAAAATATTGTGACTGTTCTGTAGTTTTAAAACTAGCAAAACAATAGCAGTTTTTAAAATTTTATATAAAATTCAATAACTTTCAAATTTAATATAGTTCAAATAGACTTATCTAAGTGTCTTTTTTAATTGGTTCTAGGTCAATACTATTTTTAATAAAGAAATTATGTAGCTTGGAAGTTGAGTAATTTTTTGCATTGTTCTGTTTTAAAATTCAACGAATACATCCTCTTCCAATTTTCATAATTTACTCATTAAAATATGGATAGCTCTGACATTTAACTCACATGTACTAGACACACTCATGTTTCACCTCCAAGTGATTTAACCTCAATACCCATCCATAATTAGGAATTATAGGCTTACAAAGTTACTAATTTTAAATAAAAAATCTGGTTTCTATTATATAACGTATCATATTTCAAAAATTTATATATTTTAAACTACAACTCCAAAAATTCTAAAATTTTATGACAATAAATTAAAAATACTAAATTTTAATTTAAATTTAGTTTTATTTAAAAATTCAATTTACATAAATTACAACAAAGCAAACAATTCGCTTATTAATTTGAAAATACTGCAGAAAAACCGATTTTGACAACTAAAATTAAAAAATTCATCATAAATTTTATACTTAATAAATAACTCTAAAATCTAATCCTAGACACTTCAATATTCACCCTAGACTTTGTCCTACACAATTTTGATCAGCATCAATTTAGTTACATTCTTTTAAAGTTGAAGACCCCTTTTAAAAGTAATGCAAAAAATCATATTTCGGAATTCAAATTAAAAAATTCATAATTGATTCTCCAGTTAATAAGAATCTTTCAAAATTAAACTATATTAAGTACACTTATTCTAATTTATTCAGCATTTAATCTCATACAGTTTCGTTTACTGTCGAGTTACTAGTTTGGTTTCAAAGTTACTACTTTATTTTAGAAATTAGGTTCTCAAAAAAATGGTTTAATCTTTTAGGTTCCTATCCTTCAAAAATTTTCAAATTCAATATCACATGTCAATTCAACAATTATTGCAACATATCAAGTGATTATCTCAGCCTCAATCAAATTCACATAATTAATTAGAAATCAGAATTACCAACCAAATTATCACAATAATCATCCAATCAACTACCATACATAACTACACTCAAATTAATCACAATTTCAGTCACAATTCAAATCAAACTCATTAATTAATTATTCTAAATTCTTATACCATATTTACAATTATTTAATAGGATTTATAGGCATTCTTAAATCAATATCTTTACTTTTAAAACAAAACCCCCTACCTCAATTAGTCGAAACTGTAGAACTTAAACGTGACAATCTCTTTTTTTTCTAATTTACAACAGTAGTAGCAATCCCAAAACAGTCAGAATAGTGGCAACAACATCAGTTCTCTCGGGGTAGAAACAATAGCGACAACAGCACCAATTCCAGTTATCCATGTAGCAGTGATCCCTTCGAAGCATCAACAGTCACAATCTGCAGCTGCAGCAACTTAGCCCTAAGGCATAAACGCCTTAAAATTCTCAATCAACGGATAGTAGGACAATAGCAGTGGAGGTTCAAAAATAAGAACGAATTATAGTAATTAGGAAAAATAAGAAAACAAAGCAATATTAGTAGCAGCACGACGACCGTAGCGGCACCGTCTCTCAACGTCTCTCCTCCTCCCACGTGCAGCGACAACGGTGGAGCTTCCTTTGGCAGTGACGATTAGGGCTCTGGCAACAACAGTAGAAAAACTTTTCTTATCCCTTGCGCCCGTCATTCTCTACCCTGATCGCTATCTCCTCCTCTCGCACGCATCACTCTCCCCCTCCTTCACAGCAATAACGACGGCATTCCCAATCCTCACTGGCGCGCCCTCATGCTCTCTCTCCTTCTACCTCCCTGTATCGAGTCCTCCCTTTTGTTCGGTTTTTCCCTTCTTGACCTCTCCCTCCTTGTTTTATATCAGAAGATGCGTAGTGAGTGTTTAGAATGGATGAGTGGTAGAAAATAAAGAAGTGGTTCAACGAGGGTAGGATTAGTGTGAGGGGTATGCGTGTGTCAGTAATCGATCAGAGAGTATACATGTTAGATAATAACAGTATGTATGAATAAAGAATTTAGGACTAGAGTTAAAGTAAAATATATACGAGTAACATAAGAATTTTACAAAATGTCTGAGATAAAAAAAATAATTTAGGATTTAAATATAATATTGTAAAAATTACTTTCGAAACACGTATAATTTTATTTATCAACATATCAATGAGTTCAAATAATTATTTTTAATTAATGTTATAAAATAAATATATTAATCACATTTTATGAGATAAAATTTAAAACCCAAAATATCAATTGGCTAAATTAAATCGTATAACTTTTTATTATTTTTCCACTACTTGAACTTTAATTTCAAATTATATAAACTAGCCAATTGTACAAAAATATTAATTGATTTAAACTTTAAAGTATTTATAAAATCAAATTCATCATTCTTAATAAATTAATTTCTAAGAATAAAGAGCCTTTAATAAATCGTGACTTAATAAATCATGGCTTATTAATAATAGAAGTTACTTAAATTAAGTTGTGTAATTTTTTCATTACTGAATTCTAATTTTCATTATACAAAATATGTAATTATAATAAAATTACGTAAGAATGCTAATCGATTAAAATCAACTCATTTTATGATCAATTTAATTACTTTTAATGAAATAGCTCCTAAAAATATAAGGTTCAAATTTAATAAAATAAATCATAATATATTCATATTTAAATTTTTAAAAGTACGATATGTTATAACCATTATTTAGCCATCAACTCAATTTCTTTTGTCTAGTAATCCAACAACATATTTTATCCCATATTTTTAAACATTGATGACTAACTAATAGTCAAAAACAATAAATTCTCATGACCCTCTAGCATTTCTCATTTTTTATATGTAGACATCGCTTTTACAAGTGTAACGTGTTTTCTTTATTATAAATAATGTGTGTTTCACATTTTATAATGCTGAAGCAGAAGAGAAGTCTTACTACAACTCTATGTAAATCTACGACCCTATCTAACTTTGTGTGTTGTCTCCTTCCTTCCTTCCTTCACATCGAGCCTCATCTAGAATCATCAAAATGGGCTAAACCTACCGGACTAGCCCATTTATCCATTTAAACGGGCGAATTTTACTTCTAAAATTAAGCCCGTTTAAATTTTGAGCTAAATGGGTTGAGTCTGATTAACCCCAAAAAAATGAGAGGTTATACTGGCTAGCCTCTAGATTAAACGGATGGCCCGTTTATTTTTTTTTTTACATTTTTTCCTAAAAAGTAGTACTTGTAGACAATATTTTTCTTGATCTAACTAAAAAATTTGACCAATCAACTAAAACAATACTGTTTATTTAAAGTTTTTGACCTAAAAGTGATATTTTTTGTCAAAATATTTTTTTTAAAAAAAATAAAAGAGTAAACAAACCAGCTTGTTTAACCCATCGGAGTGACCATAAATGGTCCAACTGAAAAAGTATAGCCCGTGAATGAAACAAGCTTAAATGGGCAAGCCCATTTTACCCACAGGCTTAAACGGGTCGAGCCGGCCCGCTTGACAGCCTTAGCCTCATCTACGCCATTGTAGCTACCTACTGTATCGCTTCAGACACTCTCCATCTCTGTGTCTCTTGTTCCTCCTCCTTTGCTAAATGTTATGTTCTTCTTCGTACATCTATTCCATTATAAAAGGTCGGTGTGCTTTACACGATATCCCTCTTGTATGTATCACTACAAAAAAGGCACCAAAATTTGTCAAATTTACCAATGGACCAATTTAGATGCTCGTCGGTGACTCATTATTGGTAGATTTCTCATCCGTCACCAATTACCAGCGGATTTAACACAATAGATGACGAATTTATGAGTGTTGTTACCGTCTGAAAATTTTTTATAGTAACATTAGCGCCAATAAAAAAGTTTTCTGCGATTATTATCGTCAGATTTGTCTCACGGTAATATATAATTTAAAAATATTATTTAAAAAATAAATTAATTCATACCAGCACATTTAGCCAATGATAAATCCAATGGTAATCACGAATTTTAATTTTTATATTTTTTAAAATGGCTATACATAATACCTGGTATAACCTGATATATCATAATCAGTATGTCGAGCATTAATATTCAAACCCAAATTAATGAAAATAAAATATTATTTTTAATAAAAATAGTCAAGTATAATATGAAATAATAAATGTACAGGAGAAAAAGTCCAACAGATAAATAATATACTGTCAAATAATCATAACAAAATCCTAATGACTACGGGTCTTGATAATCGTCATCGTCGTCGTTGTCGTCGTTTCCCTAGTCATGCTACGGTGACAGTAGTCTAGGTGGTGGTGTCGATACCTGTACTGGTGCCTATGTGGAGGATGAGGAGTCCCCTCCAACAGTGATGCTATCACCAGCACGCATTTGGTCATAATAGACCGTCATCACAATGTCACATTCGTTTGATCTACTCCAGCTCCCGCTTAAGCTCCTGCCTCAAGAACTCTATCTCTACATCGTGAGTGTCCTTTTACATCATGCATGCGGGAATTTACTAATTAGGCTCAATTAGGTTTTTTGACTTTAGGATTTCCTAATTTTTTTCTTTATTTTCTGATTTTGCATGCTGCTCTCTTCGCGCAGCTGTGATGGTGGATTTACTATGTATATATAGTAAACTATTTATGGTTACTTAACTGTTGTGCTTGACAGATTTTACTTCTCATTTTTGTCAGTACTCATACTCTACTCATCTTCTTGTTGCATTTTGTTTGCCTTTGCTTACTTGCTCCATTTGTTATAATCTATTTAGCTATGAATTATGGTTAGATTAAGAAAAGGGTAAAGTACAATTTTACTCCCAATCTTAGGTATTAGATTTTGTTCTATAGGTTTTTGTACAAAAACCTAGTGTATGATATATTTTATTTGGCATTTGAATTAGTGTTTATAACTGATTTTTTATTGTAATGGATTTTATCATTGTTGTGGTAGAGGCATAATGTAAGGTTTATTGTATTAGAAGGTTAAATTAAGATACATGGCCGAATTAGCTTCGTTTTTTCTATTCTATTTTCAACACACTAGGGTACACATCATCAAATATATTTTAAAAATTTGAATCTAACTCTAAATTAACCCGAATTAAATCAGTTAAATTGGATTGACCCAACAATAAATATATATATATATATATATAATTATTGTATACAATTTTATAAATTTAGATAACAAATTAATAAAATCATATCTTTAAAGATTGAATTATCTAAGAAAAAACTATAGAATATAAAAATTTTAATTGAAGTAAAAATACAAATGTAATTTTAAGGGAATGAGAGAATGAGAGGGGGAAACACTGGGAGGGGCGGGATTAGGGTTTTCCAACCACGCACAAAGGATTCTAGGGTTTGAAATCTAGAAGAATACCATCGCCTGTAAAATGAATTATTTTCTATGTTTGTGGATAATTTACCGGAGTATATTTCAAAGAGGAAATTATATCATTTGTTCTGTTGGACGGGAAGAATTAATAACATATATCTTGTCCGTAAACATAAAATAGGAGCGGTTTATCTCTTTGCTTTTGTATGGTATACAACGAAAGGTGGCGTGTTGAAGGCGATTACGGAGATGAATCATATGAGACTACGAGGGAAGATCGTATCTGTAGGCAAAGTTAGGTTTTGCAGGCAGCCGCAGGAGAGGGAACGACACGTGCACGTGGAGCGAAGAGTTCAACATGAGGGGGCCCTATGGAATTTGGTAGTGGAAAAGAGGTGACTATGGCACAAGAGATGGAGGTGAAGAAGGATGGTAAGTAAGTCTTTGACCAACATGGGAATGGGCGGATGAAGAGGGTTGAAGTCTCGGTAGCGACATAGAATATGGATTAGTTAGTGCGGAGTTTAGTAGGAAGCACTTTGAAACCTTTTGACCTCCAATCATTAAGAAAGGCAATTTGCAAAAATGTGCCTCATGTTGTGGAAGTAAGCGAGCTATGTGCTTGTAAAGTTTTAATCACGTTTGATTCTGTGAAGCATACAGACGAGACGTTTACTTTCAAGTTGGATAGGCTGCTACAATTTTTCATAAAGTTTGGATATGGGAGGAGTCGAAACATTGTGAGACCAGAAGAGTTTGGTTGGAATGCTATGGGGTGCCTTTACATGTATGGTCATTAGAAACGTTTAAAACCATGGGTAGCTTATGGGGTGACGTGGTTAGATGTGATATAGGCACAGGAGCAGGATCATCCTTTAGAGCTGGACGCATTCAAGTTGACACAGGCACTTTGACGTCATTTGAGATTGGATCCACATCTTAGTCGGTGATAGTGGTTTTGATGTTTATGTTAAAGAAGTGGGTTATGAGACTTGTGGTGCAGAAAGTACGGTACGGGACCAAGTTGGGTGGTCTGTGATCAGAAACTCTATTTCTGGTGGTAGTAGTCATACGAAGGAGGTGGTGCCGTGGGATCCGGCGGCAGACCTAATGATTTTCAATGATAAGATGATCGGCGGTGAAGAGGGTAACATGGTCATTGATGAGGAGATTTTAAATGATTTAAGTTTCAAATATCATAATTTGAATAAAGCATTTAAGGTGATTGATTCAGATAGTTGCACTGAGTGTAATGGAAAGGAGGATTATGGGGTATATGGTTTGAATGAGGAGGAGGTTTCGGAGAGAATAGTTACGCAGGAATTTGACGTTTGTGGAGGCGGGGTGCTTCATAGGGCTACAAGGATATGTGGTGTGAAGGATTTGGGCTTCTCTTATAAGGACCAAACTAAGGTAGGTAATGCTGATGAGGGTAGTATGGGCTTGGTGTTATGTGGCCCAAGTACCAAAGGGCAAGCAGGTGGACTACAGTTTGGGGTGAAGGAAAAAGGAAATTGGACGGATGATGATAAGGCTAATACGGTAGGTTGATGGGCTATGGGTATGATGGAGTATCCAAGAGGTGAGGTTGGCTGTGACGGGTCCTGAACTGGGTTGGGCTGACGTAGTGCAGGTCAGCAAGAATGTTGGGAAGGGCACGCTACAGGCAAAGGGGCCGTGTAGGCAAGCCATGCGAGGCTGCCCAGAAGCGCTCGGTTTGGATGCTGCTGCCGTAGGGAGGGATTAGTCGCTCGAACCAGGTCCTTGGACGACTAATGCACGAGACTCCATGGCTGAGCCGGGGTGCTGCGATCCAGGGAGTGGTGATGCCGGTGATGGAGGTCAGGTGGCGTCGCCACTGGTGGAGAGGGCAAGGGAGCGGATGGAACCAGACGAAGATGGACAGGGCTATCTTTCTTGTGAAAACCATTCTTGGAATCCGACTCAGGTGTATGAGGATTCGAGAGCTTCGGGACCAGTTGCACGGAACACAGAAGGACAAGATGTGGCTAATAGGGAGAGAATTGTGGTGGCTAACGTGGAGTCTGAGACAGAGACAGAGACAGAGACGCGGCAGGGGACAGTTGATGGCAGAATTACGGTGCAAGATCAGATGAAAGAAAATGAGGAAACATGGGCTTTAGCAGTAGAGTTAGGTGCTGTTTTATATGATGAAGAAGTGGATATTATGGCGATTTTGCAAGCGCAGAATGAAGAATTAGCGGTGAAGAGAAAGATAGCAAAACAAAAAGAAATGGCACGAAGAAGTCGGCCTAAGAATCTCAATAAGGTGAGTAAAAATGTTGTTAAATGATTTTTAGCTGTTGAAATATTCAGGGGTTGAGGGGGACGGAAAATAGAGCATGATAAAATCTTTGAAGAACTTTTATAAGCTAAACATGTTAGGTTTGGTTGAAACTAAGAGGCAGGATTTTACTAAATTTGATGTTGCAAGAATATGGGGTTATAGTACTGTGGGATGGGAGTATGTGGAGTCGGTAGGGCCTTCTGGGGGTTTGTTGCTAATTTGGGATGATGAGTTGTTCAAAGCCAACAACTGTTATAAAGGGGAGAGATGGTTGTGCGTTGAAGGTGTGATGATGAAAAACAATTTTAATTGTGCTTTTTGTTTGGTGTTTGGGGCGCATGAGAGGGAGGAGAAGCGGGTTGTATGGGAGGAGTTGAGTTATATTGGGGTCTATGTCAGGTGCCTTTTTGCTTCTTGGGAGATTTTAATGAGATTCTACATATCGAAGAGCGTAAAGGAGCTAGTAGTTTACCGATGTCAGTGGAAAAGTTTAAGATTTGGGTACATGATATGTAGTTGGTGGACTTGCCTCTGAATGATAGGAAGTTCACATGGTTCAGGGGTTGATCTTGTAGTCGGATTGATAGGGTCTTGGTTAATATAGAGTGGGTTGAGGAATTTCCTGATGTTTGACTAAAAGGTGGGCCTAGAGGGCTGTCAGACCACTGTCCATTGATTATGGAGGATAAGAGAGTTAGTGATGGCCCACGACCTTTCAGAAGTCTGAATTCCTAGTTTACGCATGAGGGTTTTCTGAGAATGGTTAAAAATGAATAGAGAAATTTGGAAGATGCTCAGTTCACTAGTAAGTTAAAGGCTTTGACGGGTCCTCTACGACTATTGCACAAGAACAATTTCGGGGACCTGGATAAGAGATTGAAGATGCTTGAGGAGGAGATTAAGAAACTGGATAATATGGTTAGTGATGGTGTCTATGATGGTATGACGGATGCTAGAAGGAAGGCGTTGGTGAGCTTTTGTGAGAAGTGGTATGTTAGGAAGGAGTTACACTAGAAGAAGATGTCGAGGTCTCAACATATTAAGTGCATGGATAAAAATACTAGATACTTTTATAACATTGCCTCGGCTAGAAAACAGAATAACAAGATTGATGCTCTGATGATTTATGGACGGTTAGCGCGGAATCAAACAAGAATAAATAGAGGGTTTTATAAGGACTTGTATTGGCAGGAATTTGTTCCGAGGATTGGCTTTCGGGATGGGTTGGTGAGACAGATTGATGGAGCAGAGGCTGTAGCTTTGGAGGTGATGCCGTTTGTGGAGGAAATTAAGGAGGCAGTTTGGGACTGTGAATCCTCTAAAGTCCCGGGTAGTGATGGGTACAATCTGAACTTCATCAAACGATGCTGGGAGGATATTAGTCAGGAGTTCACTGCAGCAGTGATGAATTTCTTCCAAAGTGCTAAGTTACCAACCGATGCAAATGTCACATGGGTGACGCTAGCTCCGAAATTTGTGGGTGCTAAAGAGATCAAGGACTTCTGACCGATTAGTATGGTGGGATGCGTGTATAAGGTGATCTCCAAGGTCTTAGTGTGGAGAATGAGAACAGTAATGCCAGATTTGGTAGGAGAGACACAGAGTGCTTTTGTCATGGGTAGGAAGATACATGACGGCGCCCACATTGCTTGTGAGACGGTTCAATGGCTCAAGACGCGGAGAAAGAAGGTGGCAATCGCTACATCTATCCTGGTGAATGGTTCACCTTCCAAGGCGTTTAAAATGGAGAGGGGATTAAGATAAGGGGATCCACTCTCTCCTCTGCTTTTTGTGCTCGTGGTTGATGTATTGCATAGAATGTTGGGAGAAGCCGTAAAGAATGGGCGCATTGCTCCGTTGCTGGTCAGGAGAGATCATATTGAATTGTCTTATCTCCAGTTCGCAGATGATACTATCTTGTTTTGCCCTCCGGAGACAGAAACAATTGCGAATTATAAGAGGCTGCTGCGTTGCTTTGAGTTGATGTCTGGGCTGAGCATCAATTCTCTTTAGGAGCGAATCCACATTTGGCAAAGACTTGGAAGCTGATCATAGACAAGGTGGAAGAGAAGCTCAGCTTGTAGAAGGCAAAGGTTTTAAACAAAGCAAGTAAGCTAGTTCTCATCAAATCGGTCTTGAATAGCTTACTGATTTATTATCTTAGTCTGTACAAGATGCCGAAGGTGGTCACTAACAAGCTGATTGCACTTTAGATAAGTTTTTTGTGGTGTAAGGAGGATGGTAACTATGGTATGCCTCTAGTGAAGTGGGAAGTGGTCTAGACTCCAAAAAAGGCTGGAGGCTTGGGGTTAAAGATGTAGTAATCAGGAACACAGCAATGTTGTTCAAATGGTGGTAATGTTTCTCAAAGGAGGATAGCCCATTGTGGAAGAAGGTTGTTTGTTCGTGTAATAATCTGAACCGTAATGTTATGCTATCTAGTCAGACTCTTCCAGTGAAGGGGGGTCCATAGAAAGATATCTGTCTGTTGAATATAGAAGAACAACAGGTGAAAGAAAAACTTATCAGTGGCCTGGTGATGGAAGTAGGGAATGGAAGACGAACGCGATTTTGGGAAGATAATTGGGTGCAAGGTGGTTCTCTAAAAGCAAGTTTTCCAAGGCTCTTCTGTATTTCAAACCAGCAAGGATCTGTGATAGGTACTGTGGGTTCTGGGATGGGATAGAGTGGATTTAGAATTTCCATTGGAGGAGAATGTTGTTCCAATGGGAGTTAGAATTGGTTCATCAACTTCATGAGAGGTTAAGGCTAGTGAAACTATCAATGGTAGAGAGAATAATATTGTGTGGAAATTTGATAATAAAAGTATTTTTTCTACTAACTCTTTTGTACAGGTGTTGCAATCAAAAACTCTTTCGAAAGAGATTACGAGCTACAGTTTCACTAAATCAATTTGGGGAGGGTTGGAACCTTTGAGAATTGAGCTTTTTGGCTGGTTCATTCTGATTGGCAGGGTAAATACTAAAGATAGGTTGAGCAGACTAGGCGTGCTTCATCAGAATGATGGTTTATGTGTCCTGTGTAAAAAAGAGACAGAATCTATTCATCAATTGTTTCTTTTATGTAAGTTTACGTGGCAGGTATGGTGCGCTTGGCTCAATCGTTTTGATAGACCATGGGCGGTCCTAGGAACCATGAAAGGACTGTTTGAGAGTTGAATTGGCATACATAACAGAAAGAAGGAGGAGCGGTTGTTGTTGGTGGGATTCTTTTCAGTGATTTGGAATATCTGGATGGAGAGAAATGACAGAATCTTCAACAAAAGAAAAGCAGGTGTCCAGGACATACAAGGAAGGACGTTTTTGAGCTACAAAGAGTGGTCTCGTATTGATCTTTTTGGTTGTTGATGACTCTGCCGAAAATGACCGGGATTCATCTTTCTGTGTTTTATTTTATATTTTTCTTTGCTGTTCTACTCCAATGTGTTGAGCTTTGGTGCACGAAATTGTGATCATCAATGGCGCCATCAACATGGTACGCACAATTGCAATCTCAACTCTTTATCACAACTTCGCACAACTAACCAGCAAGTGCACTAGGTCGTCCAAGTAATAAACCTTACGCGAGTAAGGGTCGATCCCACGGAGATTGTTGGTATGAAGCAAGCTGTGGTCATCTTGTAAATCTCAGTCAGGCAGATTCAAATGGTTATGAATGATTTATGAATAAAGCATAAAATAAAGATAGAGATACTTATGTAATTCATTGATGAGAATTTCAGATAAGCGTATGGAGATGCTTTGTCCCTTCCATCTCTCTGCTTTCCTAATGTCTTCATCCAATCCTTCTTACTCCTTTCCATGGCAAGCTGTATCTTGGGCATCACCGTTGTCAATGGTTACAGTCCCGTCCTCTCAGTGAAAATGTTCAACGCGCTCTGTCACAGCACGGCTATTCAGCTGTCAGTTCTCGATCATGTCGGAATAGAATCCAGTGAGTCTTTTGCGTCTGTCACTAACGCCCCACAATCGCGAGTTTGAACTCATCACAGTCATTCAATCCTTGAATCCTACTCAGAAGTAGTAATTGCATTAATACTCGAGGTACAGTAGAGCTCCACACCTTAATCTATGGTGTGTAGAAACTTCACCGTTGAAAATACATAAGAACAAGGTCTAGGCATGGCCGAATGGCCAGCCTCCCAAAGAGGGTTCAATCATAAAAACATGATCAAAAGATGTCAAATATAATAGCAAAAGGTCCTATTTGTAGAGAACTAGTAGTTTAGGGTTTACAAAGATGAGTAAATGACATAAATATCCACTTCCGGGCCCACTTGGTGTGTGCTTGGGCTGAGCATTGAAGCATTTTCGTGTAGAGACTCTTCTTGGAGTTAAACGCCAGCTTTTGTGCCAGTTTGGGCGTTTAACTCCCATTCTTGTGCCAGTTCCGACGTTTTACGCCAGAATTCTTGAGCTGACTTAAAACTCCTGTTTGGGCCATCAAATCTCGGGCAAAGTATAAACTATTATACATTGCTGGAAAGCTCAGGATGTCTACTTTCCAACGTTGTTGAGAGCGCACCAATTGGGCTTCTGTAGCTCCAGAAAATCCACTTCGAGTGCAGGGAGGTCAGAATCCAACAGCATCTGCAGTCCTTTTCAGCCTCTGAATCAGATTTTTGCTCAGGTCCCTCAATTTCAGTCAGAAAATATCTGAAATAACAGAAAAACACACAAACTCATAGTAAAGTCCAGAAAAGTGAATTTTAACTAAAAACTAATAAAAATATAATAAAAACTAACTAAAACATACTAAAAACGATGCCAAAAAGCGTATAAATTATCCGCTCATCACAACACCAAACTTAAATTGTTGCTTGTCCCCAAGCAACTGAAGATCAAATAAGATAAAAATAAGATAATATGCAATGAATTCCAAAAACATCTATGAAGATCAGTATTAATTAGATGACCGGGGCTTTTAGCTTTTTGCCTCTGAACAGTTTTGGCATCTCACTTTATCCTTTGAAATTCAGAATGATGGGCTTCTATAGGAACTCAGAATCCAGATAGTGTTATTGATTCTCCTAGTTAAGTATGATGATTCTTGAACATAGCTATTTTATGAGTCTTGGCTGTGGCCCAAAGCACTCTGTCTTCCAGTATTACCACCAGATACATACATGCCACAAACACATAACTGGGTGAACCTTTTCAGATTGTGACTCAGCTTTGCTAGAGTCCCCAATTAGAGGTGTCCAGGGTTCTTAAGAACACTTTTTTTTGTCTTGGATCACAACTTTATTATTTCTTTTTCTTTTTTTTCGCATGTACTATCTCTTAATCACTGCTTTTTCTTGCTTCAAGAATCATTTGTATGATTTTTCAGATCCTCAGTAACATGTCTCCTTTTTCATCATTCTTTCAAGAGCCAA
>NC_029778.3:62538376-62540220 GCF_000817695.3 Arachis duranensis
CTCCATCCTTTTCTTAGTGATGGGCTTGTCCTCATCAATGAGGGTGTCTCCCTCTATGTCAATTCCGACTGAATAACAGAGGAGACAAATGAGATGAGGAAAGGCTAACCTTGCCAAGGTAGAGGACTTGTCTGCCACCTTATAAAGTTCTTGGGATATAACCTCATGAACTTCTATTTCCTCTCCAATCATGATGCTATGAATCATGATGGCCCGGTCTATAGTAACTTCGGACCGGTTGCTAGTGGGAATGATTGAGCGTTGGATAAATTCCAACCATCCTCTAGCCACGGGCTTGAGGTCATGCCTTCTCAGTTGAACCGGCTTCCCTCTTGAATCTCTCTTCCATTGAGTGCCCTTTTCACAAATGTCTATGAGGACTTGGTCCAACCTTTGATCAAAGTTGACCCTTCTAGTGTAGGGGTGTTCATCTCCTTGCATCATGGGAAAGTTGAATGCCAACCTTACATTTTTCGGACTAAAATCTAAGCATTTCCCCCGAACCATTGTAAGTCAATTCTTTGGGTTCGGGTTCACACTTTGATCATGGTTCTTGGTGATCCATGCATTGGCATAGAACTCTTGAACCATTAAGATTCCGACTTGTTGAATGGGGTTGGTAAGAACTTCCCAACCTCTTCTTCGGATCTCATGTCGGATCTCCGGATATTCACTCTTTTTGAGTTTGAAAGGGACCTCGGGGATCACTTTGTTCATAGCCACAACTTCATAGAAGTGGTCTTGATGCACCCTTGAGATGAATCTCTCCATCGCCCATGACTCAGAGGTGGAAGCTTTTGCCTTCCCTTTCCTCTTTCTAGAGGTTTCTCCGGCTTTGGATGCCATAAATGGTTATGGAAAAACAAAAAGCAATGCTTTTACTACACCAAACTTAGAAGTTTTGCTCGTCCTCGAGCAAAAGAAGAAAGAAGAGAGTAGAAGAAGAAGAAATAGAGGAGATGGAGGAGGCTTTGTGGTTCGGCCAAGGGGGAGAAGTAGTATTTAGGTTGTGTGAAAGTGAATGAGTGAAGATGGGTTTATATAGGAGTGGAGAGGGGGTGTATGGTTCGGCCATTATGGGTGAGTTTGGGAGGGAAAGTGGTTTGAATTCGGATGGTGAGGTAGGTGGGGTTTTATGAAGGATGGATGTGAGTGGTGAAGAAAATAGTGAGATTTGATAGGTGAGGGGTTTTTGGGGAAGAGGTGTTGAGGTGATTGGTGAATGGGTGAAGAAGAGAGAGAGTGGTGGGGTAGGTGGGGATCCTGTAGGGTCCACAGATCCTGAGGTGTCAAGGAAAATTCATCCTGCACCAAGTGGCGAGAAAAAATGCTCCTTCTGCCAATTCTGGCGTTAAACGCCGGGTTGGTGCCCATTTCTGGCGTTTAACGCCAGCTTCTTGCCCCTTTCTGGCGTTTAACGCCAGTCTGGTGCCCCTTTCTGGCGTTAAACGCCCAGAATGGTGCCAGATTGGGTGTTAAACACCCATTTGCTGCCCTTACTGGCGTTTAAATGCCAGCAAGTTTTCCTCCAGGGTGTGCTGTTTTTCTTTCTGTTTTTTCATGCTGTTTTTGCTTTTTCAATTGATTTTGTGACTTCCCATGATCATCAACCTACAGAAAACATAAAATAACAATGGAAATATAGATAAATATAACATTGGGTTGCCTCCCAATAAGCGCTTCTTTAATGTCATTAGCTTGACAGTGGGCTCTCATGGAGCCTCACAGGTACTTAGAGCAATGTTGGAACCTCCCAACACCAAACTTAGAGTTTGACTATGGGGGTTCAACACCAAACTTAGAAGTTGGTTGTGGCCTCCCAACACCAAACTTAGAGTTTGACT
>NC_029778.3:62540526-62543101 GCF_000817695.3 Arachis duranensis
GCTTGTTTTCTTGAATTGTCTGCCATCTCTAGTGAGATTCTTGTAGCTTGTACCTCAAAGATCCCTAACTTCTCCATTACAGAGAGAGGCATGAGGTTTATGCTTGACCCTAGGTCACACAGAGCCTTCTTGAAGGTCATGGTGCCTATTGTACAAGGTATTGAGAACTTCCCAGGGTCCTATCTCTTTTGAGGTAATTTCTGCCTAGACAATTCAGCCAGTTCTTTAGTGAGCAAAGGGGGTTCATCCTCCCAAGTCTCATTACCAAATAACTTGTCATTTAGCTTCATGATTGCTGATGCATTCGCATATTTGCCATTTTAACTAGTTAGTTTAGTTAGTTTTAGCTTAGGTTCATTCACTTTCTTTGAAATAAATGAGCAATTTTGTGAGTTTTCCTCCATGCATCCATGAACCAAGAATTAAGTGAAATTTGGCATAATTCATGCAAATAAACCATGGTTCCTCATTAGGGAACTCATTGGAGGCCAGTGGACGTCCATTGAGGTCTTCCTCAGTGGCGCTCACTGCCTCTTTCTCCTCTTCAAGTTCGGCCATGTTGATGGCCTTACACTCTCCTTTTGGATTCTCTTCTGTGGAAGAGTAATAGGAGGGAGTTCAGTAACTTTCTTACTCAGCTGACCCACTTGTGCCTCCAAGTTTCTAATGGAAGACCTTGTCTCAGTCATGAAACTTTGAGTGGTTTTGATTAGACCAGAGACCATGGTTGCTAAGTCAGAGTGGCTCTGCTTAGAATTCTCTATCTGTTGCTGAGAAGATGATGGAAAAGGCTTGCCATTGCTAAACCTGTTTCTTCCACCATTATTGTTGTTGAAACCTTGTTGAGGTCTCTGTTGATCCTTCCATGAGAGATTGTTTCAATGAGTTCTTGAGCTTCTGCAGGCGTCTTCTTCAGATGAAGAGATCCTCCAGCAGAGCTATCCAATAACATCTTGGACAGTTCAGACAGACCATCATAGAAGATACCTATGATGCTCCACTCAGAAAGCATGTCAGAAGGACACTTTCTGATCAATTGTTTGTATCTTTCCCAAGCTTCATAGAGGGATTCACCTTCCTTCTTTCTGAAGGTTTGGACTTCCACTCTAAGCTTACTCAATTTTTGAGGTGGAAAGAACTTTGCCAAGAAGGCATTGACTAGCTTTTCCCAAGAGTTCAGGCTTTCTTTAGATTGTGAATCCAACCATATCCTAGCTCTGTCTCTTACAGCAAAAGGGAATAGCATAAGTCTGTAGACCTCAGGGTCAACCCCATTAGTCTTGACAGTGTCACAGATTTGCAAGAACTCAGCTAAAAACTGATGAGGATCTTCCAATGGAAGTCCATGGAGCTTGCAATTCTGTTGCATTAGAGAAACTAATTGAGGCTTGAGCTCAAAGTTGTTTGCTCCAATGGCAGGGATAGAGATGCTTCTCCCATAGAAGGCGGGAGTAGGTGCAGTAAAGTCACCGAGCACCTTCCTTGCATTGTTGGCATTGTTGTTGTTTTCGGCTGCCATGTCTTCTTATTTGAAGAATTCTGTTAGGTCCTCTACAGAGAATTGTGCTTTAGCTTCTCTTAGCTTTCGCTTCAAGTTCCTTTTAGGTTCAGAGTCAGCCTCAACAAGAATGCTTTTGTCTTTGCTCCTGCTCATATGAAAGAGAAGAGAACAAAAAATATGGAATCCTCTATGTCACAGTATAGAGATTACTTGAGGTGTCAGAGGAAAAAGAAAAATAGAAGGAAGAGGTAGAAGAATTCGAACTTAGAAAGATAGAGTTCGAATTGTACATGTTAGTCCATAAATAGAAGGATGTGAGAAGAGGGAAAGAAATTTTCGAAAATTAAAGTAAAAGATTTTAAAATAATTAAAAGAAATTTTCAAAATTTGATTGATGAATTTCGAAAACTAAGATTGAGAAAGAAATAAAGTGATTTTTGAGAAAGATTTTGAAATTAGAAATAAAAAAGATAATGATTGAAAACTATTTTGAAAAAGATGTGATTAAGAAGATATGATTGAAAAGATATAGTTTTAAAAAGATATGATTGAGAAGATATGATTTGGAAAAACAATTTAAAAAGATTTGATTTTTAAAATCAATGACTTGGCTAACAAGAAAAGATATGATTCAAACATTAGACCTTTCTCAACAGAAAAGGCAACATACTTGAAATGTTGAATCAAATCATTAATTGTTAGCAAGTATTTTTGAAAATAGAAAGAAATTGATTTTGAAAATATATGATTGAAAAGATATGATTTGAAAAGGATTTGATTTTGAAAAATTATGAAAACTTGAAAAAAATTTGCATTAAAAACAAAATCTTCCCTCTTGTGCCATCCTGGCGTTAAACGCCCAGAATGGTATCCATTCTAGCGTTTAACGCCCAAAATGCTACCCTTTTGGGCATTAAACGCCCAGCCAGGCACCCTGGCTGGCGTTTAAACGCCAGTTTTCCTTCTTCACTGGGCGTTTTGAATGCCCAGTTTTTTTTTCTGTGTAATTCCTCTGCTGTATGTTCTGAATCTTCAATTCTCTGTATTATTGACTTGAAAAGACACAAATTAAAT
>NC_029778.3:62543221-62544241 GCF_000817695.3 Arachis duranensis
TTAGCAGTTTGTATACCATTGACACTAACAAAATGAGAATGCATATGAGAAACAACAAAACACTCAAGACAAGAGAATTTAAAGATCAGAGCAAGTAAATCATCAAGAACAACTTGAAGATCAATGAAGACACATGATAAATGCAAGAACAACAGAAACATGCAATTGACACCAAACTTAAAATGAGACACTAGACTCAAACAGGAAATATTTTTGGTTTTTATATGATTTTGTAATTATTTTGGATTTCTCGAAAATTATGTGGAAAAAGAAAATAAAGAGATTCAAAATTTTTAATAAGAATTCTAGGAATCATGCAATGTTAGTCTAAAGCTTTAGTCTCTTGGATTCTTTAACCGGAATCTTCGTGGTATAAGCTAGAACTAATGGCGGCATTCAAGAGAATCCGGAAAGTCTAAACCTTGTCTGTGGTATAAGCTAGAACATGGTATGCTCAATTGCAATCTCAACTCTTTATCATAACTTCGCACAACTAACCAGCAAGTGCACTGGGTCGTCCAAGTAATAAACCTTACGCGAGTAAGTGTCGATCCCACGGAGATTGTTGGTATGAAGCAAGCTATGGTCATCTTGTAAATCTTAGTCAAGTGGATTCAAATGGTTATGGAGGATTAATAATTAAAAGATGAATAAAACATAAAGATAGAGATACTTATGTAATTCATTGATGAGAATTTCAGATAAGCGTATGGAGATGCTTTGTCCCTTCCATCTCTCTGCTTTCTTACTGTCTTCATCCAATCCTTCTTACTCCTTTCCATGGCAAGCTGTATGTTGGGCATCACCGTTGTCAATGGCTACAGTCCCGTCCTCTCAGTGAAAATGTTCAACGCGCTCTGTTACAGCACGGCTATTCAGCTGTCAGTTCTCGATCATGTCGGAATAGAATCCAGTGATTCTTTTGTGTCTGTCACTAACGCCCCACAATCGCGAGTTTGAAGCTCGTCACAGTCATTCAATCCTTGAATCCTACTCAGAATACCACAGACAAGGTTTAGA
>NC_029778.3:62544309-62544518 GCF_000817695.3 Arachis duranensis
CAGGCGATCAACCATGCATCGTGTATCAGGAATCCAAGAGATATTCACCCAATCGAAGGTAGAACGGAGGTGGTTGTCAATCACACGTTCATAGGTGATAATGATGATGAGTGTCACGGATCATCACATTCATCAAGTTGAGGAACAAGTGATATCTTAGAACAAGAATAAGCTGAATTGAATAGAAGAACAATAGTAATTGCATTAAT
>NC_029778.3:62544774-62560864 GCF_000817695.3 Arachis duranensis
AATTCTTGAGCTGACTTGGAACGCCTGTTTGGGCCATCAAATCTCGGGTAAAGTATGGACTATTATACATTGCTGGAAAGCCTAGGATGTCTACTTTCCAACGCAGTTGAGAGCGCGCCAAATGGGCTTCTGTAACTCCAGAAAATCCACTTCGAGTGCAGGGAGGTCAGAATCCAACAGCATCTGCAGTCCTTTTCAGCCTCTGAATCAGATTTTTGCTCAGGTTCCTCAATTTCAGCCAGAAAATACCTGAAATCACAGAAAAACACACAAACTCATAGTAAAGTCCAGAAAAGTGAATTTTAACTAAAAACTAATAAAAATATAATAAAAACTAACTAAAATATACTAAAAACATACTAAAAACAATGCCAAAAAGCGTATAAATTATCCGCTAATCAAGTTTTTTTTGTTTAAAAAAATATTTTATTACTTATTTCGGCATAAATATGTATCTAAGTTATAACACATGCATAACTTTGGACCAAATTCAGTCAATAATAAGATTCCAACTCGGCCAAAAAACTATATCGGATAAAGATAATACATCTGAATCTTAAAAAATATCCTTCAGAAAAAAAATTAGGTTTAATTTCGATCAGGGACAAATGTCGAACACTCCTACCACCCTACCTAGATTTATGAGACCAAAAAACAAAAAAGAAAAATCTCTTGTAGAATTAAAAAATTAATTGTTGACTTTAAGTTTAATTTAAAGAGAACGTTGATTTAAACCCTCTTTCTAAGGTCCTAATAATTAAGTTTCTTCTACTCTAACTATATGTATCTTTATGTTAGTAATTTGGGGTGGGGTCGGATGGGAGAGGTGTGATTTACATGCTTAACAGTTGCATTATGCGTAAAATAAGTATTTTGGGCTAACTAAGATGTGTTATTGTATAGAATTGTGCTTAATTTGAGTAAAGTTAGGCGTGGTTTGATAAAACTTTTAAAAATATATATGTGCTTTTTAAAGGTATAAATATATTTTGTTTTGTATTTGATAAATAAAAAAGAATATATACTTGTGTTTATCAATTTTAAAAGTAAGGAGATATTTTAAAAATATTTAAGTTGAAATTTTTAAAGTTGATTTGTGTTTATTAAATTTAAAAGGTTTAATATAATCTCATATACTTATATTAAGGATAAATATATATTATTTTTATTCCTAAAATTTGTCAAAAAATTTTAAAAATATCTATAAATTTATTTTACTATAATTGTGTCTAAAAACTTTTAGATTTATATCAAATAATATATTCTCAACGGCTAATTTTTCAAGAAATTTGGAATCAATTTAGCAATAATACTCAATAAATAAGAATCAGTTGATTGCTTATATTATAAGTTGTCATTATGAAGTTATTGTTGAATTAGTCTTCTACTTAAAAAATTAACTGTAAAGAATACTTTTGATACAAATCGAAAATTTTTATGATAATATTTTATTAAATATAATCATTGTTGTTGGTATTTATAAAAAAATATTTTTTATTTAATTTGTTAAATATAAATATTATAACTTTAAAAATATTATATTTAAAAAGTCAACTTTTGATCAACTATTTTTGAAAATAAAAAATTTAAAGGGCGAGGGACTACATCTATGATATATCATATATTGTATTTTAACTTTTGGTCAAATCCTAGTTGGAGAGCCTAATAAAAATACTACAACTATTATTCAAGGTACTTTTGCCTTCGATTAATATTAAGCACCTTTTTGTGTTTTTTTAAGTTTTTAATTTTAAACTTAATTTAAAAAAAAGCACTGAAAAAAGGAAACAAAAATTAGAAAAGTGGATATATAGCTGTCACATTGGGTTAAGAATTGCATTTTTTGTCTTGCTATTAAGATTTAATTTTACCGTCGATTTCTATAATTTTACCGAATTTTTAATTAAATTTTTATATTTTTTTTAATAAACTTCTTATACGATATCAGATTTTGTAATTAAATCTTTGCAATAACAAAAATACTAGAACTAATGAAATATTCTACTAACCAAAATGAATATGCCTTACAGCCTAACACTTGAATAAATATTTTATTTTGTTTAACAAAATATTCAATTGATTCTAATATTTTTGTAACAACATAGACTTAATTACAAAATTTGATATAGTATAGAAACCCAATTAAAAAAAAATATATATAAACTTAATTAAAAATTTAATAAAATTATAAAGACGAACAAAATAAATTAAACCAAATTTTAATAACGTTCAAATAATAATAATAATAATAATAATAATAATAATAATAATAATAATTTGAAGGGCCAAAAGCCATGCCAATTAGCCAATCATGCATGATGTCATTACTCCTGTGCCCTGTGCATACAATAATGCCTGAACTGCTGAAACATTGAACAACCATTAAAAAGCTTTTGCTTCCAAACTCCAGATAATCAGGTACCAAAGTTTCATAAAGAAACAAAAGTAGTGCGGGGTAAGATCTACAAGGAAGAAAAAAGAAGGGTAAAAAGGTGAGACAATAAGTACCGATCCAGTAAAGTAGGGTGGAACCAATAAGGCAAGAGAATTGTCACAGTAACAAACCTTACGGACACTTATCCTATTAATGTCTGAAAAAAGCTGCATGTTTGTGTAGTCATTATTGTTGCTGGTCTTTATATTTTTATTGAGATTATAAATTAGTTTTTATATTTTAAAAATTTATAATTAAATTTTTATATAAAATATAATTTTATAATTAAATTTTTAATGATGTTTATTATAAAAAAAATACACATTTATGATTTATTATAATGTCTTTTTTTTCTTTCTTCTCTTTTCAGCATTTTTGTTCTTCTTTTTTAATAATAACAATACGGCTTCAACAATAACAATATCAGAATCCTTACTGATGATTCAAATCTTACTAATCAAATCCCTCATAATATGTCTCTGGATTCCACTCGCAAACCACCGGCACAAACTGATCCAAGAACACACGATCCACCAGTGTCTTTCCCTCCGCTGCTCCAACACCATCATTGCCATCAACCTCAAATGCACCGTTTTAAAATGCAAGAAACTCCTCATCCTCTCCGCTTTCCATAACGTCCACCAATGCCTCCCTGCTCTTTGTCATCGGATCCTGTCAGGAACCATCCTAACACTCCAACCTTCGCAAACCGAGCTCCATAGTGTCTCGCTGTACCAGCACCGAAACTATCCGAGTCCGTGGAGGACCTGGACCCGGCGCGTGAAGCTATTCCCAAAATTAATGGTGGTAGTGCCGGAAACATAACGTCGTCTTGGCAGAGTCAAAGACTCTCAGTAATGGTAGCAACAACAATGAAGAAGAAGAGAGGTGGATGATGGTGTTGGGTGTTGTGGTAAAGTGTTGAAGGAATACCAAAGCCAAACGAGTCTGTCTCAACATTGTGAAGCAATGACAATGGTGAACCGAGGTGAGGGATAGAGAGCGCTGGAGTGGAGTGTTGTTTTGGAAAGTGAAAAAGTGAGAGCGAGAGAGTTGGGGAGGGGCGGGGTGGATTCAGATAGCTTAGGGAGGTTTTGGTCATTTTCAAATGGTTAAATTATATAGTTGGTGCTTATACTTTCACTAAAATTACAAAGTAGTCCCTACTATCAAACATATGCAACTCACATGTTTAAAATAACGAATATGCTGATGAATATTCTGTTAAATCAAACGTTATTCGAATGGTGGGGACCAAATTACAAAATTTAATTTTGTTTAGGGGCCCAATTACAAATTTTTAAAGTGTAGGGACCAATTTACAATTTCAGTAAAAGTATAGGGACCAACTGTGTAATTTAACATTGTTACTAATATTAACTGTGTCTTTGATATTGTGCGTAACTTACATAAAGATTAATAGATAATATTTAATAAATTTTAAATATTTTATTTTTTATTTTAAACATCTTATTTTTTATTTTTAAATTCAAGTTAGACAATTTAAATACCACAATAAAAGTATTATAGAATTGTACCCTGAAGGTTTCAGTTGAATTTAAATTCAAATTTGACCCCTGATTCAATTTAGCCCTCAAGGTTTCAATTGACTCTAATTGTACCCTGAAATTTTGGCCTGTGTCTAAATTTGGCTCTTCCGTCATTTTCTGTCACCGAAAAGCTGATCTGGCAATTTTGGTTGACACCTGGCACCATAACAATTAGATGACGTAGCAAAATGTTTGAAGGAATTCATTTAACCCCTAAAAATTCCAAATAAAACCTAGCAGTCCCAATTTCTCCAAATCACAAGAGTCTCTCCAAGAGTTGAGAAGAATGTTGGGGAGTAGCGGTCAAGGCACAGGTAGCTCTAGTAGAGCTAGTTCGCATGGTGACTGGGTTAAGAATGCATACTATGATAGAGGTGGAAAAGTTCTCCATTGATGCGATTGTGGGTTGTATCTTATTCTTCGATGGTCTGGGAGCTCTTTGATTCTTCTTCCTCTGAATCTTCTGTTGCTAGAGGCCACCGCACCTTGGTGGAGGTATAACAATCCAATTCGTTACTGGTTTCAAGAACTCCACATCGCCCCCTACCCCAAGACCACACCTTATATCCATCTCACGCAACAATAACAGTATGTGCAGCTACAGATGCAACTTGAACCGGATCTGGAAACTTAGGTTGGTTTGGAGCACACGGTTTACGCAAGGGTGAGACCTAAATGGACCCATCATCTGTCAACACCAAAAGGAAGTTATTGCGACAAAAAACAAATTCCAATAAGATGAACCTGCATAAGATTACACCAGATACCTAGTACTCATGGTGCTACATATCTACATCAGCACAGAATTCTAAAGACATCCACATGATATTCACTCTTGCAAAAGCATGGTATAATAATTGATCCATTTTTGAAGGAAGAGAGACTGAATTCTTCTTCCCTTGTTAGCACTTATCAATGTTTACTCTGAGACACAAAGGACATAAAAAAAAGGCAAAAATTGGACATATTCATTCACACCATTACATCTGCAATGCAATTAAGAAGATGCATAAAATTTATTATATAGTCTCAAATAATTTTTTCTATATTAATTTCATATAGTTGATGTTAGCAATTATTACTGCTCAAAAAGTAGCTTTACATGTAGTTTTAAAATACAGCCAATAATACAACAAGAGTCTGGCAACATATTATTAAAATCATTCTAATGTCTTAGCTGACATAACAATTGATCATATATTCCTTATTCCCTTATATAAGCTTATAAAGAAAAAGGGTTCAATTGTTCCTCTTTTGATCAAATTAATTAAACATATGCTTAAAAAAGCCAGATACTATATTGTATGAATTTTTCATTTATTTGTTTATATCGGTTAAGCTAAGAATTCTGCAATAGTGAAATATGTTAGAATGTATACAAAGCTTTAAATATCATATGACTAAACAAGTCTTCAGTATAAGCAGACTGAAGGACTTTACAAAATAATTCAACTGAATCAATCAAATATTATAAACATTTTATTTTTGCTTGGTGCAATGAAAGTCATACATGGTTAAAAAGGCTATATACCCTTTATCTTTAAGTTCCACCCAAAAGTACCAAGTAGTGAAAATCAAAATCTTCTCACTTTTACTCCACTCCCAACTTATTTCCTTGTTGTCACTCTAACACCTTTGTCACTTATGTTCAAGTACACAAAATCATAACTTTTTATTTATTTCTTTCTTTCCAAAAAAAATTCTTTTTGAAACATGAACTGAAAAGTTAAACGATGCAATCTGCATACATTATCAGCAGAAAGTTTTACCTAGAACCTAATCTAACAGCAAAAGTTTCAAACTTTAATACATCCACTTTAATTGGTCATATAAGACAACAAATTTAATTAGACGACGCTGCAAATAAGTTTACACTACTCTTATTATATCAAAATTAATTAACTTCAAAAAAAGAAAAATAATAAAAAAAAGAGAAATTGAGTAGGTGTGAAGAGTTACACTGTTACAGAACCTGCAATAACAAGATTGTGATATGCACCAGAAACAATAACAACAATTTTGGGTGTGTTTGTTTCTCCTCCTTTGGGGTAATAGAGTGAAAAAAAATGAAAAATAAACCTCATGAAATAGAGCAAAAAAATGAAAAACAAACCTCATGCAACATTTTGCAAAAAACAGAGCATCGTATGTTGAGAGCAACGATTTTGTTACTAACCAGTTTTTGAAAAGATGGTGATTCCCATTAGTCTTCACAATGGGGGGCGAAATAAGTAAGAAAAACTTCAGGCTTTAGTTACAGCAACACCCATGGTTCTTCTCTGAGGGTACGTATACGAAGGGAGGAGGAGGAAGAAGAAGAGTCAATTGGGGATTTTATTTTGAGGTGGTTAACCCCTTTCTCATGTCACACTACGTCATTTCTAAACAATTTGCGCGTCAAGAGTTAAACGACGTCGTTTTGATAGTGCCAGATGTCAACCAATATTGCCAGGTCAGCTCTCCGGTGACAGAAAGCGACAGAAGGGCCAAATTGAGGCACGGGTCAAAATTTCAGGGTACAATTAGAGTCAATTGAAACCTTGAAGGCTAAATTGAGTCGGGGGTCAAATTTCAGGAGTCATTTTGAATATTAACTCCACTCAACACTATTATAGAAAATGGGCTAACTTGTTTTGTATGGGTGAGATGTATACTCAAATATTATAATTTTTGGTATTTTTTTAAGTTGTGAAAAGTACACAAATTGAAAGATTCAATTTTTATACTAAAATTTTTTTAATTTTTGGATCTAATTTGTGTATTCTTTCAATTTATGTACTTTTCAAAAATCGAAGGGTCCAATTTTTTTACTCCAAATTAAAAGATCCACATTTAAGATTAACACTCCACAATTCAAAATTTAAAAAATATCATTGTTAATCCAATATCAAAATTAAAAAATGCTAGAAAAGGCAAAAGAGAAATCGAGGATAAAAATACCATATAAAAAAAAATAAAACATAATATGCATCAGTATATGTGTTCTTTTTCTTTTGAACACCATCCTTTGAAAGAAAGCGTTTTTAAAAGAAAAATTTGAAAAAAAAGTGGTCAATGATTGATTGTTTTCTTAGTAATTACTAAATATAGGAAATAGTAGTGGTGATGGTGGTTGAGAGAAAATATGATGTGGTAATGGTAGTGGGAAGGAGAAGGTGATGGTGGTTTGATTTTGGGGAAAAAGACAAATAGGTCCCTGACTTTTTAAATTTTTGACAAATACATCTCTGACAAAATTTAAATACAAAAAAGTCCCTGACTTTAACAAACGGAGGATAATTTAGTCCTTCCGTCTATTTGTCTCTCATACACCTAACGGAACTGGCTGACGTGGCTGAAACGGTGTCCAGGTGTCCGTTACGGTGCCACGTTGGACGGGAAAAAAAGTTCGAAGGACAACTAAGTTCTTGACGTCATTTTACAAATAAAGTTCGAAGGACAAATAGGTCATCCTTTCCTAAATTCTCTCATTTACCTCTCTCCATTTTTATATTCCTCTCTACTATTTTTACTCTATACATAATTATATTTTATATTAGTAATTTGACAAATCAAAATATGTCATTCGATATTTTTTTTACAATTAAAATATTTTAAATGTAAAATTATACACATTAAATTATTTTAAATTTTCGATAACAAATGTTAAAATTAATTACTAATAAAAAATTAGACTTTTTCATATAAAAATAATAACTAAAAATCTTATTATTTAATTTTTTATCTGCAGATATCTTGGTCTTCTTAGTCAGAAACTTTTGTCAACTTACGACTTTTTTGTAAAAGTAGTTTGATTTTATAAATCTTTTGTACCATGCATAATCTATACTATCAGAATAAAATAGACCGTAATTTAAAAAAAATATATATTTCCGTAATGTTATTACGGATAAAAATACTAGTCTCACTAACTTAATACATGAATGATGCACAAATGAACTAATGCTAACTTGATGCATAAATGAACTGATGCTAACTAATGCCATTGGTATGATGAAAACTGAACTAATGCAATTTAACAAATTCTAATATAATACACAAATGTACTAAAACTAAACTAATGCAGTTTAAGAAAAAGAGTAGAAACATAACAAGCCCAATTTCTACAATTTTAATACAAATAATTTAAATTGTAGAATAAAACAAGTTAACTAGATTTCAAAATACAAGCATAATTTTATCAGAAATTATTTTTAATATGGAAAGAAAATTGGTGTTTTGGTTGAATATTGACATTTAAAGTGTATTACAGTATTGTGGAAATTATTCAACACGCCCCCACGTGTTGGCTAAGATGCTGCCACGTGTGCAACACGCCCCCCACGTGTTGGTCAGAATGATGCCACGTGTTCACCACGCCCCCACGTGTTGCACCACGCCCCCCACGTGTTGACTTCCCACAAAAAAATTCACCCATCTATAATTATACCACATTCTCCCATTTTCAACAAAAACACCAATATTTTTTTCATACAAAAAAATTAGCCTAATTTTATAAACTAAATTCTCATAATAGAAGCATAATAGAAGTATAATGAAAAAAGAATTCTCAAGGACCTATTTATCCTTCGAACTTTATTTGTAAAATGATGTCAATGACTTATTTGTCCTTCGAACTTTTTTCCCCTTCCAACGTGGCACCGTAACGGATACCTGTACACTGTTTCAGCCACGTCAGCCAGTTCCGTTAGGTGTATGAGAGGCAAATAGACGGAAGGACTAAATTGTCCTCCGTTTATTAAAGTCAGAGACTTTTTTGTACTTAAATTTTGTCAGGAATGTATTTGTCAAAAGTTTGAAAAGTTAGGACCTATCTGTCTTTTTCCCTTGATTTTGTTAAAGGTAGCTTGTAATGGAAGAATAGAAGAAAAGACAAAAGAAACTAATGGAGGAGGAATAAAATAGGATAAAATTAGAATATAAATAAGTTTGCACGATAATAGTAAATCGAAACTTGTTTAATTTAAAATATTGATGTTACAATTGAACTATGCTAAATATTAACAATATTTTTTAAACTTTTAAAAAAATTCAAAAGCAAAAAACATTTAAAAGCCATTAAGAGGAAAGAAGAGGAATATGACATTTTCAAGGAATTTTTTATAATAATATAAAAAATTAATCTAATATTATATACTAATATTTTTTTTTTCAAATTTTAACATGTTTGCCTAAGAGAGGTGAACTTGTGCAAGTATATTGAAGCTTACCCAACACATCGGCGAACTCTTGGATGTTAGGTGAAGTTTGTCTAGTATAACGGTGAATTTTAAGCAAATAACAAAGTTCGTCTAATCGTTCGACTATCTAAAGCATCCTCATTTTATTCAACCAAAATAAAAAATTTACTCTCTTTCTTTTTTCTTCTTTCTTTTCATTTTAACGGACATCAACTTTTAAGTAAGTTTTTTAAATTAATCTTTTGTCTTTAAGTTATTTTTTCTTATGTATTTTTTATAATATTATTTTATATAAATATTTAGAGTGATATTTTGTATAAATCAATGTTAAATTTTAATATAGAGATAATAATTTAGATAATAATGGAATACATAATGAAATTGAGATAATATGTTGTTCAATTTAGATGATATTATATTAGATAACTTAGATTTAGATCAATATTTTATTTAAATTTTTCAAGTAGATTTAATATGTTTTAATTGTTTTATTTTTTATTTTTAGTTTATATTTAATATGTTATAATAGCCTTGTCCTGTTTGTTGGTTATATTTATTGTGTTAAGTTTTTTACATTAGATTACTTTAAGGATTTTTTTTTAAATAAATAAATTAAATATTTTATTTACAGATATAAGTAATTTGTAGTATATTTATCAATTTTTGTTTTTTGGCTTATCTCATTTACAGTGAAAATGAAATAAGCTTGTGCGTATCTTATTTATACTATAAACGAGATAACCCATGTTTGTCGTTGCACGTATCACGTTTACACACGTGATACATGAAATAGAGTGAGCAATACGTATCTTGTTTACACTGTAAACGACATATAAACAATTTATTTTGTTTGTACTGTAAACGAGATATTAGAAAAGATAACACGTTTACACTATAGACGAGATAAAGTACGACAAATTTTAAGGACCTATAAAAGGATCTGCAACCATTTGTATTCTCCACAAATATTTTACTTCTTTTTCTTCTCTCTTTCTTCAATAAATTCAGTAAAAATGTCTAGTGGTAGTGGATATGTTGTTGTAAGTGTGTATTCCAATTGTCATATGAGAAACAGTGATACTGAGATTATATTTGAGTGTGATAATCCTATTTTTTTAGGCACTTGGAGAGTAAATTCTTCGTTTGAGTTAAAGAGTTTAATATTTGATAAACCTCGGTGCTAACGGGACAAAAGAGGTTGGAAGAATTAGATATAGGTTGCTAGCACCAATGGACAATGGAGTATTTCAATTTCCTCTATTTTGGCTCACTGGCAATGAGCATGTACATCTCATGTTTGATATCCACGAAAAAATCATGGCAAAACAAGTGATGGAACTTTTTGTGGAGGTTGATGATGTTGGTGAAGGTAGGTCTAGCCACTCAAACTTTGTCCAAGACGAGCCACCTCTTGCACCACCATCGCTACACTGTGCTAGTCCAGTGGTAGATATAGACATAGATGGTGAGGAGTCTGATGAGGAGTATGTTATCGATAACAATGATAGTGGTTCTTCTGAAGATGATGATGAGGAGGAGTTTGTACCAGAGACTTCGTTCGGTGCTTTAGTTCGATATCTTTTGCTTGCCCCACAACCAATTTCAGAGTTATCAGTTGTACCCAGCCTCTATCATACATTAGATCTGGACGGGATACCCAAGAAAACTCTATTTTCTAATATGGGTGGAGACGATTACAACATAGACGGTAGTGTGTAGTTTTTTATTGCTCATAGATTCAAAAGCAAAGAGGCAATCATGCAAGGCATGAAGAATTATAGCATTCGGAGAAGTACTGAGTACTGCGTTGTAGAGTTGGATCGATCAAAGTGATCAAAGTGCCATGTGCATTGTAGGCAATTTGTAGTAGGATATCCATGGAGTATCCATGTTGCCATCCAACAGAATCTCAGATATTGGTAAGCCTTACTTATACTGTAATGTATATTCTTATTTATCATGATTATTTTAATTTTGAATGTCTGCCGATTATATTTTAATTCGTTAGGGAGATATGTAAATTTGGTGGTCTATGCAACTATTTAGCCCCCACCATATCTCAGAACCATAGACAGTTCGACAATAACCTAATATGTAGTGTCATCTTGTCTCTCATACAGTCCAATCCATTAGTTACTATCCATGTTCTACAAGGTGCAGTTAGGCAAAGCTATCACTTTAAACCCTCATACAAAAAGGTTTGGATGGTGAAGCAAACGACAATTGCATAGATATACAGTGATTAGAAGGAGTCATATAATAAGGTTTTGAAGTTACCTCAAGCATTGCAGAGTTGTTGTCCCAGAACAATATGTGATTTCAGGGCGGTACCATACTATGATGGGCACTTGGTGGTACGCGACTGCAGCCAATTTGATAAGGTGTTCTGGGCTTTTCCTCCCTGTGTGGAGGCTTTCAAGCATTGCAAGTCCTTCATCTCCATCGATGGCATGCATCTGTATGGAAAATGTGGTAGTGTATTGCTAATTGCAATGACACAAGATAGTAATAGCAACATCCTTCCTATGTCATTTTCAATTGTCAAGTCTGAGGCTACAGAGTCCTAGTCGTTCTTTCTTACCAACTTGAGACGACATGTGACACCACAAGAAAGGCTTTTGATTATATCTAATAGATCCCAAGCGATCAAGACCGCACTTAGAGTCGATGATGGTGGTTGGAAGCCTTCTAGAGTGTTCCATAAGTACTGTGTCAGGAACATACCATGAATTTCATGTCTCGTTTCAAATCTACTAAGGAAAAGTGATATCTCGTGAATGTTTCTTATAGTCCAAGCAAGGTTGGATACGAGTGGTACATGGATGCTTTAAGAGGGCTATCACGTGAGATGGCAAACTGGGTCGATAGATTCAACAAGAAATATGGTTATAACATTCTTATAGCAGTCGCAAGTTTGGGCACATGACAACTAACCTCTCTAAGTGCATGAATGCAGTTCTAAAAGGTACGCGGTATTTACCGATTTCAGTCATTGTTAGCAGTTATGAGACGTTGCAGCAGTTGTTCGTTAGGAAGGGTAGGGAGGCACAAGCACAAATGGCAGCTAGTAATTGGTTTTCACATTGGCTGCTAGTTGCTGTTGAGAAGAACAGGGAGGCAATCCCCAAGATGTGTGTTTCACACTGTGACAAGAGGGCCTCAGTGTTTGTGATGGAGAAGTAAGAGCCTTTTGAGAGTTAGAGTCAAAGTTCATTCTATGTTCAGTTGATTGCGGGGACATGTGACTGTAGTCTTTTCTAGTCATTTCATTTTCTATGCCGTCATGAAAGAGGAGGATATATGTTCATCTAGTGTACATGCAAGAGGCTATGTTCAAGGTGTACGAGGTTGAGTTCCCCTCGATACCGGATGAAAAGCTATGATAGGAGTGGTAGGGAACACGTTTGGGTCCTAATCTCTCCATGCGTAGGAAAGCAATTGATAGACCAGTTTTCATGAGGTTTCATAATGACATGGATGAGGTTAGGCGTCATGAAAAATGGTGTGGGCTATGAAAGAAAATCGGCTATATTCAGAGAGGCTGTCCCTATCAACCCACAAAGGATAACTAGTTGTATCATGTCTTTTGGTGTATTTCATTTGTTCTAGCTGGAGTTAATACTCAAAATGGACCTTAAAATTTGGCCTCGGTCTCAATTTGGCCCCCAAAGTTTCAATTGACTAAAATTGAACCCCCAAATTTCAAAAGTCGACTCACGTTAGCCCTTCCATTTATCTCTGTGAACAGCGTGCCTAGCTGGAACGTTAAATAACACGCTAGCAGTTACTAAACGACGTCATTTTAGTGTTGGCGCCTGACGAACAGACTTTTGCCGGTAAAGAAATTCACAAAAATAATCACGTTGTAAGTATAGCTTCTAAACCAACAAAGAATCCTATCGTACAAAAACTTGGTTGTCACTAAAGCAAACCCAATAAAATTTATAACCGAAGTATTGAAATCTCGGGTCATCTCTCAAGGAATTGTAGGGAGGTATGATTTATTATTGGTTATGGAAAAAGGTGTATTTTTGGGTTTTCGAAATAGGGAACAAGTAAATTAAATGACAAGAAAAATAAATTAATAATTAGAAAAGGTCTTGGCAAGGTATGAGAAATGGAAATCCCATCCTAGTTATCCTTATCAGGTGTGATGAAAATTGTTTATTGCTCCCACTTAGGTAACCCTTACTAAATAAAGAAAAGTCAAGTGGACTAATTAATTTGATTCCTCAAGTCCTAGTCAACTCCCAAGGAAAGACTAGCTTTAGAGGGATCCAAATCAACCAGCAAATTCCAATTTTTAATCAACAGCTGAGTTTGATAACTCAAGTGTCACCAATTACTCAACCAAAGCAAAGGGAGGAGAAAAATCCAAATTATTTATATAATAAATAAAAGAAATTATTTATATAATAAATAAAAGAAAGTAATCATAAATCTGAAATACCTCAAATTATATTAAATAGAAAATCAAATTAAACATAGGAATCCATAAACCAAATTGGGAAAATAAACAAACTAAAGTAATAGAACAAATAAAGGTAGAATAGAAATTAAAGTAAAGGAACATTGAACCTGGAATTGAAAAGACGAAGAAATCCTAATCCTAAATCCTAAGAGAGAGGAGAGAGCCTCTCTCTCTAGAAAACTACATCTAAAACCTAAAATTATGAATAATGAATGTTATGTCAATCTCCCTCCTTGAATGGACGCATTCCCCCACTTTGTAGTCTCTAATCTGTGTTTTCTGGGCTTTGATTTGGGTCGAAAAGGATCCAGAAATCACTAGGGGCGAATTCTGCAACTTTCTGCACGTGCGTCCGTCACGCGTGCGCGTGGGTCACGCGTGCGCGTCATTTGGAAGTTTTTCTTGTCACGCGTACGTATCAGTCACACGTACGCGTCGCTCGTGCTTTGCGCTAGGCATGCGTCTGCGTCGTCCGCGCGTGCGCATCGATTGGGCTCTGCGCGAGTCACGCGTCCGCGTCGTCCATGCGTGCGTGTCGCTGTCATTTCCTTCAAAACTTCATTTTTGCGCGTTCCTTCCACTTTTGTATGTTTCCTTTCTGTTCGCTAAGCCATTCCTACCCTATAAAGCCTGAAAGTACTCAACACACGGATCACGGCATCAAATGGTAATAAAGGGTAATTAAAATTAATAATTTTATGGTCCAGGAAACATATTTTCACATATATTAAGGAGTAAGGAAGGAATTGTAAAACCATGCAATTTACATGAATAAGTGAGTAAAGAGTTGATAGAAACCACTCAAATTAGCACAAGATAAACCATAAAATAGTGGTTTATCAATCTCCCCACACTTAAACATTAGCATGTCCTCATGCTAAGTTCAAGAGAAGCTATAAAGAATGAATGGGAAAAGTAAGACTCATGAGATGCAACCTATGAATGCAACTATATGCTATGATGATTCTACCTACTTGGTTAAAAGTATATAAGTTCTTCAAGACAAACATAAATCAAATTCTACTAATTCAAATCATACAATAAGAAGCAAATAAACTTGTAAGAAGATATCTCATCAAAGCAGGAAACATAGAATCAAGCATTGAACCCTCACTGGTAGTCTATATGCACTCTAATCTCTCAAGTGTCTAGGGTTGATCACTCTACTCTTCTCTAGTCATACTTTCTAAAACTTTGTTCTTCATCTAACCAATCAACAAATTTTTAATGTACTAATGCAAACACATACTCATGTACCAAATATTTCTTCTAATTTTATCACATATGCATTGATCTTTTATTAAACTTAGCATTGGGGTAATTTAATCCCCTATATATATATATATATTCTCTTTTTTTATTTTTTATTTTTTATTTTTTTATTTTTTATTTTTTTATTTACTTAACATTTAATATGTTTATTTATTTTGAAATATAAACTGTGTAGAGCCAAATTTCACATCTTAGATTTCAGTTAAGAAATGTTACTCAATATCATACATCATTTAAGAATAGATATTAATCAATTGGTTGAAGTTTTCACACTTTTTCCACCACAAATTTTTTATAAGTTTAATTTTGATATATTGACAATGTAAAATATTTTATACAGTCTGTGTAATCATATCTATTTTTTTGGACGATTATTCATACAATTAACATAAAAAGTAATTATTTTTAATAATGTGGTATTATGTAATTAAATGCACATGTAAATTAGTACATTAAAAATTAAATTCTTTCTTTATATACTAAACAACTTTTTAACTTATCCAATGTTCTGAAATTGCTTCTAAAAGTTTGCCATTTTCCTAGTTATCTTTATGTCATGGTCTTTTTTTTCTTTTTCTCCTTAAAATCATTGTAGTAGTGCTTTGCACCACTTGGACTTGCATTAATGTGACAAAACAATCATAATGGCATGTGAGTTGTAAGATATATGTTTTACTAATTAATTATAAATTATAATGCATGCATGGTGTGTTCAATTCCAACCCCACAATGACTTCATCACTTTAGGAACATGTTTTCTACTTCACTATATAGCCATTTGCACCTCACTATCTCAAATGTGAAACCAGCATTGCTTGCATTATACACGTAATAAGTGGTGTATCTTAGTAATATTTCACAAATTAAACATTATGTTTCAGTGAATAAGTGCACTTAGGTTTCATTTATTTACAAGGATAGAATATTGACACATAAATATAAAAATATAAAATTATGTTTGGCAAATAAAACATAAATAAAATATTATGTCTTAAAATATTAAATTAATATATTTTATATTTTTTTTATCTAAAAGAATATAAATATTAGATGAAAAACACAATTTTTTTTAGTATTATTATCAAATTTTAATAATTATATTTTTTATTATTCCTTTTTTTATTTTAAATTTTATGTAAAAAAATAAAAAAGTAAATTGGACTTTCAATTATTTTTTCTCTTT
>NC_029778.3:62563807-62564175 GCF_000817695.3 Arachis duranensis
TTGGTTTAGAAACTATACTTGCAACGAGAATTCATTTGTGAAATTCTAAACCATCAAAAATCCGTTCGTCAAAATGGCGCCGTTGCCGGGGAATTGCAATGGTGTTGTGTTATTGGTTATTGTATATATGTGAATATTGTGCATATGCTTGCCTTTTTGTCTCTTTGTTAGTTTTTGTTAGTTTTCTTTGTTTCTTATTTGATTTTATTTTCATTTTTTCTTGCTATCATGGATTCTCATTTTGGCTATGAGTGTGATTACAATTATGTTGTAGGTGATGAACAATGAAGAGATGTATCAAGGATGGAACAATCAAAGGTGGGAGGAGCCATATGCATATGATCAATCTTCATGGCAACAACCTCCTG
>NC_029778.3:62564400-62568210 GCF_000817695.3 Arachis duranensis
GTATCATTCTTCTATTCTTTTGTTGTAATTTCCTTTATGTTGTTCTCATACTTTGTTGTAGATCTACTATTGTCTCTTCTACTTTCTTTCAATTCCATTCAAGGTAATTCATAATAATTGTGTTTTTTTTTATTGTTGTTGTTAATTCCTTTCAATAATTGTTTTTAGATTCTATTCTTGTTGTCAATTTGCTTTGCTTTTCTTTTGTACCTTCCAAGTGTTTGATGAAATGCTTGGTTGGGTTTTAGTGTAAGTTTTGTTCCTCTTGGCCTAGGTAGAGTAATTAGTGACTCTTGAGTTATCTAATTCCTTTGTTGATTGATAATTAGAGATTGCTAATTGATTTGAATGCCTCTAAAGCTAGTATTTCCTTTAGGAGTTGATTAGGACTTGAGGAATCAAATTGATTCATCCACTTGACTTTCCTCCATGGTTAGAGGTTAACTAGGTGGGAGCAATGAACAATTCTCATCACAATTGATAAGGATAACTAGGATGGGATTTCTAGTTCCTATTCCTTGCCAAGAGCTTTGTTAGTTGTTAGTTGTTACCACCACATCCTTACCAAGAAGAACCATCTTCCTATAATGAACCCTTTCTCCAAGACAATGAACCCTCTTATCCACTCCAATCCTTAATGGATGAAATCCTTAGCCTTATACTTCAAGGGCAAGGAGAAATGCAAAGGGAGACACTAGAATTTTTAGCTACCTTAGCCAAGGTAGTAATCCTATTAGCCTCCCAATGCTTGAGTACTCAAAGAACTCCCATGGTCACATGTGGAGAATTATTTGAAGAGCGTAGCATGAAGGAGAGATTGGAAACTCCAGTGGAGAAAGAGGAATGCTATATGGTATTAGAGAAATTGGAGAAGCCTATAATTATTGAAGAAAAGGAAGAAGTGGTTGAAGAGTTAGGAGATGCGGAACCTCCTTGGGAACCTAGAGTCGAAGAGAACCTTTCCAAGGCGATTGAATTTGATGTTGAGGAGAAAAGTGCACAACCTCAAAAATAATTTTTGAAAGAAGACTTGGAAGGAATGAAGCAAAAAGTAAGTTCCCTTGGTGATGAAGATCATGCATCCAACTTTCTTGGTGGTGAATCCTTTGAATTTGAAGAACCTTCTCCCAATGAGATAGAAAGTAATGTGGAGGTAGATTTCTCTCAACCTCCCATTTATGATTTGAATGATGGAGAAGAGCTAGATGAAAATGATGAACGAGGGATTGAAAGTGAAAAAGTTTGTAAAGAGGTAGAGGCAATCAAGGAAGAATATAAGGGAGTAGAGCTTGCAAGGACATTGGAAGTACCTCTCCCCAAGCCATCACCATCCATTCTTTCATTCAAGTGGGTAAATTCCTTATACTTAAGCTTTATTATTCCCCTTGAATATGGTTTGCTTGAGACGGATGGTCAACTTAGATATATTTGTGGCTTTAAGAGTAAGAGGGAGATGGCTAGTGGTTGGAAACATTATTCTAGGTTCATTATGGCTACACGTTCAAAGCTTAATTGCAACGGTTGGTGTAGAACTAGATTTCTTGGGTCTAGGATGTTGTTTGGTTGCTTAAATGAGAATTCGAAGGTTATGCCAATCAAATGGAATAATGATAATCAACTCAAAGATGGGTGTAGAAACAAGATATAGGATCCCGACATACATGAGGATTAACTTTTGGAGCCTATAGTCTATGAAGAACTCCATCAAAGCTTGGGAGAATTGAACTTGAAGAATGGAGCTCATTGGAAAATGCAAGCGTTGGTGGATGTTCAAGGATGGCTTCAAGCACAAGCCACCTTGGAGGAGCTCCCCATAAGTCCAACTTAAGGACAATAAACAAAAGTGCTAGGTGGGAGACACCCCACCATGGTAAAATCCTTTCATTTTCTCTTTTGTACATATTAGTAGAATTAGTTTAATTTCTTGTTTTGATTGTTTTAATGAGTCTAATTGGTAGTTTAGTATATTAAATAAGGTTTTATGTTGTTTTGGTAGCTGTTTGGAGGTTTGGAATGCTTGGATTGGTGCAAAAACATAGCAAAAATTTTTTGAAAAACAGAGCACCATCCACGCGTACGCGCACTTCACGCGTACGCGCACATCATGCATTTTGGACCATCCACGCACGCGCGCCATGCGTGCGTACGCGTGGATTGAGAAGTTCCACATTCCATACATTTTCCAGAGAGTTATGCCTACGCCACGCCAACGTTGTGCCTTTGGCACAACCCCACTTGCGCGCATGCGCACATGACGCATACGCGCCACTCTCGAAATAAACCATCCGCGCGCGCGCGGCATGCGCGCGTACGCGTGGATGCCCTTCCTTCAATCCATTTCTTTTCCTCTCCTCTTTCCATTTCTTTTCCTTCTCTTTTCTTCTTCCCTCCTCCTACCCCTCATCCAACACTTCCAAACACCATGGATAACCATTTATTTTAGTTAGTTAATTAGTTAGTTAGTTAGTTTGTTAGTTAGTTTTAGTTTAGTTTTCATTTTATTTTCTCTCTTTTCATCATAAGTGTTGGATTATTGACTTTGTTTATTATACATTGCTGCCCCTTATTGCCTAAATGCTAATTTAGAATTAATGTTCTTAGATAATCTTTGTTGGATTCTATGATTGAGGTTATATTTTGCTACTTGGTCTTGAGTTTTTCATGCTTATCTTTTGAAAAATACCAAGTGATGAGAATTGCCTTCGAGCTTGTAACTCTTCTTGAATTACATGATTTGGCCACCATGTGACTTGAGCCTTATTTTGTGATTAGGCAACCTCTTGATGATGGATGATGTTGTGCATTTACCTTAATGCATTGTATTTCATGATTATATCCATCTATATGTTTGACTTGAATGCTTTCATGCTTCTTTAATGCTTGTTTTACCTTACAAGTTTACTTAAAGCATCTCAAGCATACTAGAATGAGTAAAGTGCATGCTTCTTTGGTGACATAACTTTTAGGCTAATGTGTGTTCTAAACCGCGCAATTTAGAATTCACACACTTATTTGTCATTCATGTCACACTAATTCACTCACTCATCTCTAGTGATTTACCTCATTCCAACAAAGTATGCTTCCTTGCTTTTATATCTTCTCATCTTATGGTGTTATATTTTTGTTTTTCATGTACAATGCACCACAAGCAAACATGGAAGCAGAAGAAAGAACACGCAGCAATCCGGAGAGTCGCCGTACCCCCTTGCTCATCTTTGAGTACACCGAGGACGGTGCAAACTTTTAAGTGTGGGGAGGTCGTCCGACCGGTCGGCGCTTATAACCACTTATTTTCCTTCTTGTGTGCATTATTCTCTTTCTATGATTGTAATCTTTGATTTGTTTGATTCTTTATGTCCATTATTTTGTGTATTCATGCATTTATATGATTGAGGCCATCATTTCATTAGCTCACTCACCCAAATGGCCTTACCTTTTATCTCCCATTGTTAGCCAAATTTGAGCCTACGATTAACCCACTTGGTTCTTTAATTTAGCACATTACAAGCCTTAAAGCGGAAAACAATAAATGTCCTTATTTGGATCTTTGATTAGCTTAGGCTAGTGTGTGTGAGTATCATTCAAGTGTGGGAATCTTGGGACATTGGGTGAATAAAAGGGTAATTTTGTATTGTTATTGAAAATATTGGAAATTGGGTACATACTCATGTATTGATCAAATGTAAAACCTTATGCATTGAGATTCTTGTATATAGAAAAAAATGAGAAAAACAAAAAAAAGAAAAGAAAAATAATATGGAAAAGAAAAAAAAAAGAAAAAAATAGAAAAAGAAAGAAAAAGAAGAAAAA
>NC_029778.3:62568332-62569181 GCF_000817695.3 Arachis duranensis
TGAAATTAAAAAGGAATACATGAGTATGTGAAAAAGTGAGGAATGGGTAGTTAGATTAGAACTTAATTGTATAGGATGTCAAAGGTTCGGTGGGAAGTTTAAGCTTATCAAAGATTCAAAATTTCAAACTCACTTAACCAAATATGCATCCTACCTTGACCCTAGCCCCATTACAACCTAAAGAAAAGACCTCATGATACTTGTATGCATGCATGAAATATATGTTGATTGTCGGAAGAAAAAAACAAATCTTAGAAAGCATGATTAGGGGCGAACTGAGTGAATCAACCCCAAACACCGAGCGACCAGAGTGCAAACACTTCTGGTGAGGGTTCGATGCTCAATCCTTTGATTCCCGGCTCTCGCAAGCATTCCTCATGCAAAGTTGTATATATTGCATTTGACACCTTTTACCCACATTTATTCAATGAAATAGCATGGTTTTGTATATTCTCCTTTAATTGTGCTCAAGAGTGAAAACATGCTTTTTAGGTCCTAAAATAACTAAATCTAATTCTCCTTGATTCCATTAGATGCCTTGATATGTTTGTTAAGTGGTTTAAGGTTTAGGAGGCAAAGATTATATCAAGAGAATGAAGAAAGAAGCATGAAAAGTTGGAGAACTCATGAAGAAATGAAAGAACCGGAAAGCTGTCAAGCCGACCTCTTCGCACTTAAACGACCATAACTTGAGCTACAGAGGTCCAAATGATGCGGTTCTAGTTGGGTTGGAAAGCTAACATCCGGGGCTTTGAAATGATATAAATTTTGCCATATGTTGCTTCGCGTTCATGGGCGCGCACGCGCACTTTGCGCGCGCGCGCCGATTCTGTCCATGGCCCACTTTAA
>NC_029778.3:62569324-62607609 GCF_000817695.3 Arachis duranensis
TCAATCAATCTAGCATAGGGCATAATTAGGATTAATTTTAGAAGCTCTCACTTCTCTCTAGAATTAGGATTAGGATTAGGATTAGTTCTTAGATCTAGGTTTTAATCTTTGCTTTCTTCTATTTCTACATTTCAATTCTTTGTTGTTATATTCATCTTCTTCCATTCCTTTATTGTAATTTCCTTTATGTTGTTCTTATGCTTTGTTGTAGATCTACTATTGTTCCTTCCATTTTCTTTCAATTCAATAAGTGGTAATTCATAATAATCGTTCTTCTTTGCTTTTCTATTGTTGATCTCTTGCCTTGGTAGTTAGATCTCTCTTTAATTCTTGCAATTTATGTTGTTTACTTTTATTGCCTTTTATGTGTTTGTTGAAATGCCTCTTCTAGATATAGTATAGATTTTGTTCCTCTTGGCCTAGGTAGAGTAATTAGTGACACTTGAGTTATCTAATTCCTTTGTTGATTGGTAATTGGAGAGATTGCTAATTGGTTTGGAGTGCACTAAAGCTAGTCTTTCCTTGGGAGTTGGCTAGGACTTGTGGCTCAAGTCAATTCATCCACTTGACTTTCCTTTCTTTAGTAAGGGTTAACTAAGTGGTAGCAATGAACAATACTCATCACAATTGAGAAGGATAACTAGGATAGAACTTCTAGTTCTCATATCTTGCCAAGAGCTTTGTTAGTTGTTAGTTTATTTTCATTGCCATTTACTTTTCATGCTTCTTATCCAAAACCCCAAAACACATCACAACCAATAACAAGACACTTTATTGTAATTCCTAGGGAGAACGACCCGAGGTTTGAATACTTCGGTTTATAAAATTAGGGGTTTGTTACTTGTGACAAACAATCTTTTGTATGAAAGGATTAGTGATTGGTTTAGAAACTATACTTGGAACGAGAATTCATTTGTGAAATTCTAAACCATCAAAAATCCGTTCGTCAATCATCATGATTCCATCCGGGTGGTAAGCAATCCGAATTCTCACTAAGGCATCCAAACAGCTTTCTAGACCCAGTCATTTGAGCTCTACACTAACCCATGCATTTAGACTTTGAGCTCCCAGCCATAATGAACCTAGGATTGGGTTGCCAACCTCTAACCATTTCTCTTTTGCTCTTAAAACCACAAAGAGCTCTAAGTTGACCATCCGTCTCCAGTAGCCCATATTCAAGTGGGAAAGTAAAGGTTAAGGATAAGAATTTTACCCACTTGAATGTTATATTGGAAGATAATGGCTTGGGAGAGGTGTTTCCAGTGGTCTTGCAAGCTCCACTCCCTTGTGCTCTTCTTTGAATTCTTTCACCTCTTTGCAAGCTTCTTCAATTTCAGCCTCTTCCTCTTGGTAGCTTTCTTCCAATTCAATCTCTTCTTTATTGCTTACTAAGGGCATGGGAGGTTGTGCTTCTTCTTCTTGAATCTCCATCTCTTGATCAACCTCTTCCAAGTCTTCAACCATGATATGCCTTGGAGGTTGTACACCCTCTGCAACATCAAATGGAACTGTCTTGGAAGGAGGCTCCATGACTTGAGGTTCAATTGGAGGTTCTGCATCTCCTAAGTCTTCAACCACTTCCTCTTTAACTATTGCGGCTTTGTCTAGTTGTTTTAGCATAAAATCGTAATCCTCCTTGATGATTACCTTTCCATGACAACTCCCTTCATCTACTCCTTCATCTTCAAGGGTCTTTACTATCTCTACCTTTTGGGTCTCCTCTTGCTCCTCTGGAAATAAGGCTGCGTGCAACCGATCCATTGTGTCCCTAAGACGATCCCTTCTTTCTCGTTCTATGTCAATAGCATCATTGGGATCATGTTGCTCTTGGATTGATGGATGTAGGTGCTCTTCCATGGAGGGTGATGATGGGATGGGTGGATCATTATGTGGTTGAAATGGAAGCACATTAGAGCTTGAGGGTTGAATATTGGAGGTAGAGGGTTGGTTCATGCGGGATATAAGATTTTGGAGTTTAGAGGTGAGACCAATGAGAGAGGTAAGTGTGTTCTCCATGGAGGTTTGGGGTTGATAGAAGGGTTCATTTGTTGGGAGAGAGGGCTCATAACACGGAGGTGGTTCCTTTTGATAAGGATATGGAGATGGTGTACATTGAGGTGGTGGTTCTAAGTATGGCTCATATGGTGGTTGGTATGGTGGATAAGAATTAGGGTCATATGGAGGTGAATGGTGGAAAGGGGCTTATGAGTATGGTGGTTCAAGTTATGTTGAAGAGGGGGTTCATAGGCATATGGTGGGGGCTTGTTGGTAACTACAAGGGGATCCACCATATTTATCATCTTGGTACGCATCCTGGAATGGCTCTTTACCATAGTAATTTGGTGGAAGTTGGTTGTCACGAGAAGGTCCACCATAACTATTGTCTTGGTATGCATCATAGAATGGTTGTTGGTTATAGCGTATTGGAGGGGGTTGTTGCCAACAGGGTTGATCAAATCCTTGTGGCTCCTCCCATCTTTGATTGCTCTGACCTTGATGCATGTTCCTGTTATAGCTTGCATTTCTTAGAACAACATTGGAACCAAACTTAAAGCCAGAGGGGTAAGAACTCATAGTAGCTAATAAAAATTAAAATAAAAAATAAAAACAAAAACAAATAAACAGCAAAAGAAGATATTTACAATAACCAATAATACGGCACACGTTCTACAAGTCCCCAGCAACGGCGCCATTTTGACGTACTGACTTTTTCCAGTAAAGAAATTCACAAAAATGATCACGTTGTAAGTATAGCTTTTAAACCAACAAAGAATCTTTTCGTACAAAAACTTGGTTGTCACTAAAGCAAACCCAATAAAATTTATAACCGAAGTATTGAAACCTCGGGTCGTCTCTCAAGGAATTGCAGGGAGGTATGATTTATTATTGGTTATGGAAAAAGGTGTATTTTTGGGTTTTTGAAATAGGGAACAAGTAATTTAAATGACAAGAAAAATAAATTAATAATTAGAAAATGTCTTGGAAGGTATGAGAACTGGAAATCCCATCCTAGTTATCCTTATCAGGTGTGATGAAAATTGTTTATTACTCCCACTTAGTTAACCCATACTAAATAAAGGAAAGTCAAGTGGACTAATTAATTTGATTCCTCAAGTCTAGTCAACTCCCAAGGAAAGACTAGCTTTAGAGGGATCCAAATCAACCAGTAAATTCCAATTTTTAATCAACAGCTGAGTTTGATAACTCAAGTGTCCCAATTACTCAACCAAAGCAAAGGGAGGAGAAAAATCCAAATTATTTATATAATAAATAAAAGAAAGCAATGATAAATCTGAAATACCTCAAATTATATTAAATAGAAAATCAAATTAAACATAGGAATCCATAAACCAAATTGGGAAAATAAACAAACTAAAGTAATAGAACAAATAAAGGTAGAATAGAAATTAAAGTAAAGGAACATTGAACCTAGAATTGAAAAGACGAAGAAATCCTAATCCTAAATCCTAAGAGAGAAGAGAGCCTCTCTCTCTAGAAACCTACATCTAAAACCCAAAATTATGAATAATGAATGTTATGTCAATCTCCCTCCTTGAATGGATGCATTCTTCTACTTTATAGCCTCTAATCTGTGTTTCCTGAGCTTGGATTTAGGTCGAAAAGGATCCAGAAATTGCTAGGGGCGAATTTTGCAACTTTCTACACGTGGCATCCATCACGCGTGTGCGTGGGTCAGGCGTGCGCATCATTTGGAAGTTTTCCTTCTCACGCGTACGCGTCGCTCATGCTTTGCACTAGGCATGCGTCCACGTCATCCACGCATGCGCGTCGCTTGGGCTCTGCGTAAGTCATGCGTCCGCGTCGTCCATGCGTGCGCGTCACTGCCATTTCCTTCAAAACTTCATTTTCGCGCGTTCCTTCCACTTTTGTATGTTTTCTTTTTGTTCGCTAAGCCATTCCTACCATATAAAGCCTGAAAGTACTCAACACACGGATCACGGCATCGAATGGTAATAAAAGGTAATTAAAATTAATAATTTTATGGTCCAGAAAACATATTTTCACATATATTAAGGAGTAAGGAAGGAATTGTAAAACCATGCAATTTACATGAATAAGTGAGTAAAGAGTTGATAGAAACCACTCAAATTAGCACAAGATAAACCATAAAATAGTGGTTTATCAGTGCCTAACCCCTCCTAAAACGATGCCATTTGAGACGAGGTTAAATAAAAAATGCACCTCACTTTTGATGATCAAAACATTGAAATAGGGAGACTATTCTTTCTTCATTCTCTTGCATGCACAGTGGTAAAGAAGATTAATGCAGCTGCTGTAGGTCTTCGCCAAAGCTCAATTTAGTCATTCCCTTTTGCTAGGGCAAGGAAAAAGAATTTATGCACAACTGTTTCTTCCTAAAAGGTTAGTAATGGAACCACTGTAGATATGTGTTGAATGCTCTGTTTTGTGTGTTTTCTTAGTTGAAGTTTGTTGGCCATCGATTTGTGTTGTATTTGATAACCAAATGAATCAGATGCATTGTGAAAGTAGTTAGTTTTATTTAGTAAACCTACTTTACTAGGACTTTTTTTTATTTGGTTATAATGATGATGACCCATGGAAGACTAAGAGTGAAGCCAATGTTATCTGAATTCATCGCTTCTTATTTTTCAATGTGTTTTGATTTATCAAACACACTAAAAAATGCATTTTATATAAACATGCTACCTTAATGTCAATACTTCCAGTAGAAAAAATTATGTAACCATACTACTCTATGCCAATACGATAAATTAAGAGTACCTTGGAGTCAATAAGCATAGGATGTTTGCATAAATTAATTTCCTAAGATTAAATTATCTATTCACCCATTCCCATAGCTTCCATGTGATAGGATCTTTGCATTTCACTAGCATCATTGCATTTCATTAACTGTGTTTTTTGATAAGTAAGTTGCTCAAGTCTTATGTAATGACTATTTTTTTTAAATACAAAATGAGTGGATAGATAAACTTAAGTAAATATTTAAATTGAAGAAACATAAACATTTGTTGCTTTTGCATCATCCAAAATTTTAAGATAAAGATACAACCTCGTGCTTAAGAAAATGAATCCACCTTAGTGATGGCGGCTACTACTCTTCCTTGAGGATCAAGCACTACATTGGATTCTCAAGGAGAAGATAGTGTTTGATCTCTTCAATGTCACGCCCTTGTCTCTGTTGTTCTTCCCTCATAGCCCTTTGGTCTTCTTTTATTTCATTGAGGATGGTGGAGTATTCTTGATGCTCCAACCTCAATTGCTCCATATTAGTGTTCAATTCTCCAAGAAAATTATGCAATTGGTCCCAATAGCCTTGAGGAGGAAATTGCATCCCTTGAGGTATCCTAAGAATTTCTTGCTGAGGCGGTTGCACAGGCTCGTGTGCATGCTCTCTAGTTTGCTCCATCCTCTTCTTAGTGATGGGCTTGTCCTCCTCAATGAAGATGTCTCCCTTTATTACAATTCCAGTTGAATTGCATAGGTGACAAATGATGTGAGGGAATGCCAACCTTACTTTGGTAGAGGGATTTTCAGCTATCTTGTACAATTCTTGAGGTATCACCTCATGTACTTCCACCTCACTCCCAATCATGATGCAATGAATCATGATGGCTCTGTCAATGGTCACTTTTGACCGATTACTAGTTGGGATGATAGAGCGTTAGATGAATTCCAACCATCTTCTAGCTACGGGCTTGCCTTGGGAATCCCTTTTCCATTGTGCTCCTTCCAAACAGATGTTTGGGAGCACTTGATCCAATCTCTGATTAAAGTTGACTCTTCTAGTGTAAGGATGTGGGTCTCCTTGCATCAAAGGTAAGTTGAACGCCAACCTCACACTTTCCGGGCTAAAATCTAAGAATCTCCCTCGGACTATGGTACTACAATTCTTAGGATTTGGGTTCACACTTATGTAATGGTTTTTTCGTGACCCATGCATTAACATAGAACTCTTGCACCATTAAGATTCCAACCTCTTGGATGGGATGGTTAGGGCTTCCCAACCTCTTCTCTGGATCTCTCTTCGAATTTCTGAATACTCATTCTTCTTAAGCCTAAAAGGGACCTCAGAGAACACCTTCTTCTCTGCCACTACTTCATAGAAGTGGTCTTGGTGGGCTTTGGTGATGAATCTCTCCATCTCCCAAGATTCGGAAGTGGTGGCTACTGCCTTTCCTTTCCTCTTTCTAGAGGGTTCTCCAACCTTGGGTGCCATAAGTGGGAATAAAAAGCAAAAGCAATGCTTTTCCAGCACCAAACTTAAAAGCTTTGCTCGTCCTCGAGCAAAAATAAATAAAAGAGAAGAATGAGGTAGAAGCAGAAGAAAAAAGATGGAAATGGAGGGAGAGAAAGCAATTCGGCCAAGGGGGCTTTGATGTGTATGAGAGGTGTGTGTATGAAGGGTTAGTAAGAGGGGTATTTATAGGAGTGGGCTACGGTTGGATTCGGTCATGGGTGGGGTAAATGGGAGAAAAATTTGATTTTGAAGTGGGTGGGAGTTGGTGGGAGTTATGATGGTTTTGGAGAAGTGATATGGATGTAATTGGACTAGGGTTTATAGGGAAGTGTGAAAGAAAAAGGAAAGAAGTGGGGTAGGTAAAGATGCTGTGGGACCCATTGGTCCTGAGAGGCTAGGGCATTCAGAATCCCTGCCCTCCGCATGGGCATTTGAACGCCCAGGGTCTGCCTCTGGCTGGCGTTCAACACCAGCAAGTCTGCCAATTTGGGCGTTTGAATGGCCAGATTATGCCTATGGCTGGCGTTTAATGCCAGCAAGGCTGCCATTTTGGGCGTTGAACGCCCAGCCAGTACTCCCTGGCTGGCATTCAACGCCAGTAAGACACTCCATCTAGAGTGTTCGGTTTTCATTGTTAAACCTTTCTGTCTCTGTTCTGACTGCTACACATGATCATGAACCTAAAGAAATAACTTAAAGAAAAACATAAACAATAACTATGGTTGGGTTGCCTCCCAACAAGCGCTTCTTTAACGTCACTAGCTTGATGGTTAGCTCCTAACGGAGGTTGATATGGGCTTAGAATTTTGCCCCTTATAGTGAACTTTCTTCTTGTCTTCTTATGAATGAGCTCCACATGCTCTAGAGATAGGACACGACTCACTGTATGTGGTATGACTGGTTTCTTGGTAAAGACAACTCTTATGCCAGGTGAGAGAGAGGCCGTCAGTGGGGACTTTCTTATCCCTCTGGCATTTAGGTGCTTTCTTCTTAGTACCTTTATTCACAGTGTTTGTTAATGGCTACCCAACACCAAACTTAGAATTGATATTTGGGGGTTTAGTAAAGCTTTTCACTAAAAGAGATGGTTGGAACACTAAGTGTTGCACAATTATCTCTCTTTTTTTAGAGGGAGAGTTGGGGTGAGGCATCTTGAACAAGATATGATCCTCCCCTAGTTGTAGAGTCAATTCTCCCTTTTCTACATCAATGATAGCATTGGTAGTGGCTAAGAAAGGTCTTCCAAGGATGATGGATTCATCCTCATCTTCCCCAGTATCTAAGATAATGAAGTTTGCAGGGATGTAAAGGTTTTCAATCTTCACCAATACATCCTCTACTATGTCATATGCTGTCTTCATTGATTTGTCTGCCATCTCTAGTGAGATATTTGCAGCTTGTACCACAAAGATTCCCAACTTCTCCATTACAAAGAGTGGCATGAGATTTATACTTGACCCTAGGTCACACAGAGCCTTCTCAAAGGTCATGGTGCCTATGGTGCAAGGAATTAGGAAGCATCCAGGATGTAAAAACTTCTGAGGTAGCTTCTGCTATACCAAAGCATAGAGTTCTTTGGTAAGCACTGGAGGTTCTTCCTCCAAATGTGTTGAGTTAAGAAATTAACTAAATTAATTAATGATGATAAATATTATTTTTGGGCAATTATCTAACTAATGTTGATTATTTATGATTAATATTGCAGGCTAAAACACAATTGTTGCAGCAGCCCAACACAAAGCAAGTCAAATCTATCTTAGTGGGCCATAAATCAATAGAAGCCCGAAGATAAGAAAAAGACTGCAAACAGGCTAAACTTGAGTAGAACCAACCCAAGCCCGACTTGAGTTCAACAAGTTAATCCCTCCATAGTTTCTTCCAAAGCAACATACACTTTTTCCTGTCTCAGTCAGAACTCAAAGAAAGAGAAAGAAAGCTTCTTCCCTAAGCTGTTCACTAAAGAAAAAAGAAAGAGAAAGATTAAGGTTGAAAGGCAGAGGTCTAATCAATCATTTCAAACTACATCAAGCTAAGGCAAAGGTCAAAGGTAACCCATTTCTTATTACATGCATATTGCGTTCTTCTCTTTTTCCTAACTCTCTACCAGCCCAAAAATGGGATACATGGAAAAGTTGATTTCTGTTCTACACTGCTATATATCTACGGTTAAAATTATGTCTTGGGGACCAAGTAGTTTTTCAATGGCCAAGATATGGGTATACCATTGAAGATATCTGTTTCTGCTGATTTGTGGCTTTCGGTCAACAAAGGAGGTCAGAACCAAAGTTTCCATTTTGAGGATTAATGGACGAAAGTGAACGGCTGGGTTGGTGAAGCACAAAGCTCAAGAAGTTGACCTAGGGAGAGCAACTCAACAGCATGCAAGGAGATAAAAGAAGATTTTTCACCATTTAGAAGCTAAGGAGAGATAACCAGTGTTCTTGAGGTGTATGTTATGAGAAGAGTTCCCTGAAGAAGTTCATCTACTTGGACAGTGCTTTCTTTCAAAGAAGCATTTCGCCAAAAATGAAGAACTGAATCAGAGATACGCAAATTTGGTTTATCACATAGCAAAGAGGCTGTTGAAGAGTCAATCTCCTTCATGTTTTACAGATTGTAACTTTCTTTTTAATGTTTATCTTTCTGTAATTTCTTGAGTGAAAAGGCATAATGAGAGAGTTCAAGTAAAAGCTAATGAGTGAAAGAGGCTGAGTGATACACTTGAGAGAAAAGCCTAGAGTTATTTCAGATTTTTTTAGGTATGTCTGTGTCTTGTATCTTGTACCTGTGAGGTATTCCTTTCTTAGTTGGGTTAGCACTAAGAGTGAAGAGTTAAGTATTAGCATAGCCAAAGTCAAGTTAGGTTAGAACTTGAGTGTGAAAGGATTGTGTCAATCCTGAGGAATTGGTGTATGTAATACTTTAACTATAGTGAAAATTCCACCACTGTTGTGGTGGAGACTGGATGTAGGTTGCATTACATAAGGCAACTGAACCAGGATACATGATGGTGTCAGCTTCCTCATCTCTGCTCTGTTCATTTTTTTTTTTGATATTCATGAGACAAAAGTAAATTGTCTTTCTGCTGCTAAGTTCAAACAAAATCAAAATTCAAAGTTCGCTTTAAAGGGTTATTACAGTAACTTAAAAGAAAGGCACAGATTCAACTGATAAACCCCAATTTTGTGGTTTATCTTGTGTTGATTTTAGGAGATTTTATCAACTTTTCTCACATTTATTCAATGAAATAGCATGGTTTTGCAAATTCTCCTTTATTTGTGCTTAAGTGTGAAAACATGATTTTTAGGTCTTAAAATAGCTAAATTTAATTCACCTTGATTCCATTAGATTCTTTGATACGTTTGTTAAGTGACTTCAGGTTTATAAGGCAAAGATTGGATTGAGGGAACGAAGGAAAAGCATGTAAAAATGGAGAACTCAAGAAGAAATGAAGGAATCGTAAAGCTGTCAATTCTGACCTCTTTGCACTTAATCGATCATAACTTAAGCTACAGAAGTCCAAATGAGGCGGTTCTAGTTGTGTTGGAAAGCTAACATCCGGGACTTCAAAATGATATAAAATTTTTTATAGTTGCAAGGCATTAAGGGATGCATACCTGTGACTGATGAGCGGATAATTTATACACTTTTTGGCATTATTTTTAGGTAGTTTTTAGTAGGATCTAGCTACTTTTAGGGATGTTTTCATTAGTTTTTATCCAAAATTCACATTTCTGGACTTTACTATAATTTTGTGTGTTTTTCTGTGATTTCAGGTATTTTCTGGCTGAAATTGAGGGACCTGAGCAAAAATCTGATTTAGGCTGAAAAAGGACTGCTGATGTTGTTGGATTCTGATCTCCTTGCACTCGACATGGATTTTCTGGAGATACAGAACTCTAAATGGCATGCTCTTAATGGCGTTAGAAAGTAGATATCCAGAGCTTTCCAGAAATATATAATAGTCCATACTTTATTCGAGTTTAGACGACGCAAACTGGTGTTCAACGCCAGTTTCATGCTGCATTCTAGAGTAAAACGCCAGAAACACGTCACAAACTAGAGTTAAACGCCAAAAACACGTTACAACTTGGCGTTTAACTCCAAGAGAAGTCTCTGCACGTGTAAAGCTCAAGCTCAGCCCAAGCACACACCAAAGTGGGCCTCGAAAGTGGATTTCTGCACTAAGACTTATTTTTGTAAACCCTAGTGGCTAGTTTAGTATAAATAGAACTTTTTACTATTGTACTAGTGTCAATCTTTGACCAGGTCCTTTTCCCTATTTTTCGAATTCATATCACATTTTGGAGGCTGGCCTCTCGGCCATGCCTGGACCATCACTTATGTATTTTCAACGGTGGAGTTTCTACACACCATAGATTAAGGTGTGGAGCTCTGCTGTACCTCAAGAATTAATGCAATTATTATTGTTCTTTTATTCAATTCAAGCTTATTCCTATTCTAAGATATTCGCTGCACTTCAACCTGATGGATGTGATGATCTGTGACACTCATCATCATCCGTCCTTATGAACGTGTGCCTGACAACCACTTCCGTTCTACAAGCGAAAGCTAGAGTGAATATCTCTTGGATTCCTTAATCAGAATCTTCGTGGTATAAGCTAGAATTATTGGCGACTTTTCTTGAGAATCCGGAAAGTCTAAACCTTGTCTGTGGTATTCCAAGTTGGATTGAGGGATTGAATGAATGTGACGAGCTTCAAACTCACAATTGTTGGGCGTAGTGACAGACGCAAAAGAATCAATGGATTCTATTCCGACATGATCGAGAATCGACAGATGATTAGCCATGCTGTGACAAGAGCAGTTGGACCATTTTTACTGATAGGATGGGAAGTAGCCATTGACAACGGTGATGCCCTACATACAGCTTGCCATGGAAAGGAGTAAGAAGGATTGGATGAAAGCAGTAGGAAAGCAGAGATTCAGAAGGAACACAACATCTCCATACACTTGTCTGAAATTCCTACCAATAAATTACATAAGTATCTCTATCTTTACTTTATGCTTTATTTATCTTTATTTTCGAAAACTCCATAACCATTTATTATCCACCTAACTGAGATTTACAAGATAACCATAGCTTGCTTCATACCAACAATCTCCGTAGGATCGACCCTTACTCACGTAAGGTTTATTACTTGGACGACCCAGTGCACTTGCTGGTTAGTTGTACGAAGTTGTGAAGAATGTGAGTGAACCATAGTAGTGTGCACCAATTTTTGGAGCCATTGCTAAGAATTGTTCGAGTTATAAAATGTGTAAATCACAATTTTGCCTATCAAGTTTTTGGCGCCGTTGCCGGGGATTGTTCGAGTATGGAAAACTGACTGTTCATCTTGTTGCTCAGATTAGGTAATTTTCTTTTTAAAAAGTTTTCAAAAATCTTTCAAAAAATTTTTCTTTGTTTTCGTTTTTCCAAAAAGTAATTTTCGAAAAAAACAAAAAATTATAAAATCATAAAACCAAAAAAAATTTTTTTTGTGTTTCTTGTTTGAGTGTAGTGTCAATTTTTAAGTTTGGTATCAATTGCATGCTTTTAAAAAAATTTGTGCATTTTTCGAAGACTCATGCATGGTGTTCTTCATGATCTTCAAGTTGTTCTTGGTAAGTCTTCTTGTTTGATCTTGATATTTTCTTGTTTTGTGTTTTTTGTTTTTTTTTTGTTGTTTCTCATATGCATTTTTGAATTCTTAGTGTCTAAATATGAAAAATTTCTAAGTTTGGTGTCTTGCATATATTTCTTTTCTTGTAAATTTTTCAAAAATAAGTCTTGATGTTCATCTTGATCTACAAAGTGTTCTTGGTATTCATCTTGACATTCATAGTGTTCTTGCATGCATTAAGTGTTTTGATCCAAAATTTTCATGTTTTGGGTCATATTTGTATTTTTCTCTCTCTTCATTAAAAATTCAAAAATCAAAAAATATCTTTTCCTTATTTTGCTCATAATTTTTGAAAATTTGAGTTGACTTAGTCAAAAATTTTTAAAACTTAGCTATTTCTTATAAGTCAAGTCAAATTTTCAATTTTAAAAATCTTATCTTTTCAAAATCTTTTTCAAAAATCAAATCTTTTTCATTTTTATCTCATGATTTTTGAAAATTTAAAAATATTTTTCAAAATCTTTTTCTTATCTTTATTTCATGATTTTCAAAAACTTTACTAACAATTAATGTGATTGATTCAAAAATTTTGAAGTTTGTTACTTTCTTGTTAAGAAAGGTTCAATCTTTAAATTCTAGAATCATATATTTTAGTTTCTTGTTAGTCAAGTAATTAATTTTATTTTTAAAAATTAAATCTTTTCCAAAATATCTTTTTTTCAATCATATCTTTTTAAATCATATCTTTTTCAAAATTGATTTCAAAAATCTTTTCTAACTTCCTATCTTTTCAATCCTAAATTTCAAATCTTTTTCAACTAACTAATTGACTTTTTGTTTGGTTCTTATCTTTTTCAAAACCACCTAACTAATTTTATCTCTCTAATTTTCAAAAATTTCCTCCCTCTTTTTCAAAATTCTTTCAATTAACTAATTGTTTCAAATTTTAATTTTAATTTTATTTCTTCTCTCAATTTTTGAAAATCACTAACTGTTTTTCAAAAATAATTTTCGAATTTCTCTCTCTCTCATTTTCTTTTATTTATTCATTTAATTACTAACACTCTTCTCTTCATCTTAAAATTCGAACCCTCTCTTCCGCTCTGAGTTCGAATTTTCCACTTTTCCTTCTTCTATTCTTTTCTTCTTCTACTAACATAAAGAAATCTCTCTACTGTGGTAAAGAGGATCCTTATTATTATTTTCTGCTCCCTTCTTTTTCATATGAGCAGGAGCAAGGACAAGAATATTCTTGTTGAAGCAGATCCTGAACCTGAAAGGACTCTGAAGAGGAAACTGAAAGAAGCTAAATTACAACAATCTAGAGACAACCTTACAGAAATTTTCGAAAAGGAAGAGGAGATGGCTGCCGAAATAATAATGCAAGGAAGATGCTTGGTGATTATACTACACCTACTTCCAAGTTTGATGGAAGAAGCATCTCAATCCTTGCCGTTGGAGCAAACAATTTTGAGCTGAAGCCTCAACTAGTTGCTCTAATGCAACATAACTGCAAGTTTCATGGACTTCCATCAAAAGATCCCTATCAGTTTTTAACTGAGTTCTTGCAGATCTGTGAGACTGTTAAGACTAATGGAGTAGATTCTGAAGTCTACAGGCTCATGCTTTTCCCTTTTGCTGTAAGAGACAGAGCTAGAACATCGTCAGACTCACAACCTAAAGATAGCCTGGACTCTTGGGATAAGCTGGTCATGGCCTTCTTGGCTAAGTTCTTTCCTCCTCAAAAGCTGAGCAACTTAGAGTGGATGTTCAGACCTTCAAACAAAAAGATGGTGAATCCTTCTATGAAGCTTGGGAAAGATACAAGCAGATGACCAAAAGGTGTCCTTCTGACATGCTTTCAGAGTGGACCATTTTGGATATATTCTATTATGGTCTATCTGAGTTCTCTAAGATGTCACTGGACCATTCTGCAGGTGGATCCATTCACCTAAAGAAAACGCCTGTAGAAGCTCAAGAACTCATTGACATGGTTGCAAATAACCAATTCATGTACACTTCTGAGAGGAATTCTGTGAGTAATGGGATGCCTCAGAGGAAGGGAGTTATTGAAATTGATGCTCTGAATGCCATATTGGCTTAGAACAAAATATTAACTCAGCAAGTCAACATGATTTCTCAAAGTCTGAATGGATGGAAAAATGCATCCAACAGTACTAAAGAGGCGTCTTTTGAAGAAGAAGCTTATGATCCTGAGAACCCTGCAATGGCAGAGGTGAATTACATGGGTGAACCCTATGGGAACACCTATAATTCTTCATGGAGAAATCATCCAAACTTCTCATGGAAGGATCAATAAAAGCCCCCAACAAGGCTTTAATAATGGTGGAAGAAACATGCTTAGCAATAACAATCTTTTTCCATCATCTTCTCAGCAACAGACAGAGCATTCTGAGCAGAGCTCTTCTAGCTTAGCAAACATAGTTTCTGATCTGTCTAAGGCCACTTTAAGTTTCATGAATGAAACAAGGTCATCCATCAGAAATTTGGAGACACAAGTGGGCCAACTGAGTAAGAAAATCACTGAAACTCCTCCTAGTACTCTCCCAAGCAATACTGAAGAGAATCCAAAAAGAGAGTGCAAGGCCATTGACATAATCAAAATGGCCGAACCTAGAGAGGAAGGGGAGGACGTCAATCCCAATGAGGAAGACCTCATGGGACGTCTCCCAGACAAGAAGGAGTTTCATACTGAGGACCTAAAGGAATCTGAGGCTTATATAGAGACCATAGAGATTCCTTTAAACCTCCTTTTGCCATTCATGAGCTCTGAAAACTATTCTTTCTCTAAAGAGGATGAAGATGTAACTGGAGAGCAAGTTGCTCAATATCTAGGAGCTATCATAAAGCTGAATGCCATGTTGTTTGGTAATGAGACTTAGGAAGATGTTCCTCCCTTGCTCATTAGTGAACTAGATACATGGGTTCAGCAAACTTTACCTCAAAAGAAACAAGATCCTGGTAAATTCTTAATACCCTGTACCATAGGCACCATGACCTTTGAGAAGGCTCTGTGTGTCCTGGGGTCAGGTATAAATCTTATGCCACTCTCTGTAATGGAGAAGTTGGGGATCTTTGAGGTACAGGATGCCATATTCTCATTAGAGATGACAGACAAGTCAATAAGACAAGCTTATGGATTGGTAGAGGACGTGTTAGTGAAGGTTAAAGGCCTTTACATCCCTACTGATTTCATAATCTTAGAAACTAGGAAGGATAAGGATGAATCCATCATCCTTGGAAGACCCTTCCTAGCCACAGCAAGAGCTGTGATTGATGTTGATAGAGGAGAGCTAGTCCTTCAATTGAATAGGGACTACCAGGTGTTTAAAGCTCAAGGATCTTCATCTGTAACCATGGATTGGAAGCATGAAAAGCTTCTCTCAATACAGAGTCAAACAAAGCCCCCACAACCAAACTCTAAGTTTGGTGTTAAACTCCCACATTCAAACTCTAAGTTTGGTGTTGGGAGGTCCCAACAATGCTATGAACATTTGGGAAGCTCTATCAGAGCTCACTGTCAAGCTATTGACATTAAAAAAGCGCTTATTGGGAGGCAACCCAATTTTTATTTATATATATTTTTATTGTTCTTTTATATTTTATTAGGTTCATGATCATGTGGAGTCACAAAAAAATTACTAAAATTAAAAACAGAATAAAAAACAGCAGAAGAAACAGCACACTCTAGAGGAAGAGCTCACTGGCATTTAAACGCCAGTAAGGAGCATCTGGCTGGCGTTCAACGCCAGAACAGAGCATGAATCTGACGTTGAACGCCATAAACAAGCAGCAGTCTGGCATTTAAATGCCAGGATTACACCTTGAGGAGAGCTGGCATTAAACGCCAGAAACAAGCATGGAACTGGCGTTCAACGCCAGAAACATGCTGCAGATTGGTGTTGAACGCCCAAAACAAGCATAGAGCTGGCGTTGAACGCCAGAAACAAGCATCAATCTGGCGTTAAACGCCAGAATTGCATAAAGAAGGCATTTACACACCTAATTGGTGCAGGGATGATAAATCATTGACACCTCAAGATCTCTGGATCCCACAAGATCACCTCAGGATCTGTGGACCCCACAGGATCCTCGCCTACCCCACTTCTCTCTTCTTCACACAATTTAATAACATTATACCCTTCACTAATCACCTCAATCTCTCTTCTCCATTACCCCTTCACTAATCACATCCACCCACTCTTCCCCAAAAACCCCACCTACCTTCAAATTCAAAATCTCTTTCCCACCCAAACCCACTCTACATGACCGAACCATAAACCTCTCTCCCTCTCCCCCATATCTTCTTCTTCTTCTTCTATTCTTTCTTCTTTTGCTTGAGGGCGAGCAACATTCTAAGTTTGGTGTGGTAAAAGCATAGCTTTTTTTTGTTTTTCCATAACCATTTATGGCACCTAAGGCCGGAGAAACCTCTAGAAAGAGAAAAGGAAAGACAAAAGCTTCCACCTCCGAGTCATGAGAGATGGAGAGATTCATCTCAAGGGTCCATAGCTCAGTAATAGAGCATTTGACTGCACATCAAGAGAGCCCACTCATGGACCTTAACAAGAGACGCATGAGGAAGCTCATCATCAAGAAATCCCTGAGATACCTCAAGGGATGCATTTTCTTCCAAACAACTATTGGGAACAACTCAACACTTCCCTAGAAGGATTGAGTCATGACATGAACCAATTAAGGGTGGAACACCAAGAGCACTCCATCATTCTCCATGAGATTAGAGAAGATCAAAGAGTAATGAGGGAGGAGCAACAAAGGTAAGGAAGAGACATAGAAGAGCTCAAGGACATCATTGGTCCTTCAAGAAGAAGACGCCACCATCACTAAGGTGGACTCATTCCTTATTCTTATTTCTCTGTTTTTCAGTTTTTATGCTATATGTTTGTCTATGTTTGTGTCTTTACTTCATGATCATTAGTATCTGGTGTCTATGTCTTAAGGCTATGAATAATTCCATGAATCCTTCACCTTTCTTAAATGAAAAATATTTTTAATACAAAAGAACAAGAAGTACATGAGTTTCGAATTTATCCTTGAAATTAGTTTAATTATATTGATGTGGTGACAATACTTTTTGTTTTCTGAATGAATGCTTGAACAGTGCATATTTTTTATGTTGCTGTTTATGAATGTTAAAATTTTTGGCTCTTGAAAGAATGATGAACAAAGAAAAATGTTACAGATAATATGAAAAATCATAAATTTGATTCTTGAAGCAAGAAAAAGCAGTGAAAAAGAAGCTTGCAAAAAAAAAGAGTGAAAAAAAAAAGAAAAAGAAAAAGCAAGCAGAAAAAGCCAATAGCCCTTAAAACCAAAAGGCAAGGGTAAAAAGGATCCAAGGCTTTGAGCATCAATGGATAGGAGGGCCCAAGGAAATAAAATCCAGGCCTAAGCGGCTAAATCAAGCTGTCCCTGACCATGTGCTTGTGGCATGTAGGTCTAAGTGAAAAGCTTGAGACTGAGTGGTTAAAGTCGTGATCCAAAGCAAAAAGAGTGTGCTTAAGAGCTCTGGACACCTCTAACTGGGGACTCTAGCAAAGCTGAGTCACAATCTGAAAAGGCTCACCCAGTCATGTGTTTGTGGCATGTATGTATCCGGTGGTAATACTGAAAAACAAAGTGCTTAGGGCCACGACCAAGACTCATAAAAGTATCTGTGTTCAAGAATCAACATACTTAACTAGGAGAATCAATAACACTATCTGAAATTCTAAGTACCTATAGATGCCAATCATTCTAAACTTCAAAGGAAAAAGTGAGATGCCAAAATTGTTCAGAAGCAAAAAGCCACAAGTCCCGCTCATCTAGTTAGAACTAATATTCATTGATATTTTGGGATTTATAGTATATTCTCTTCTTTTTATCCTATTTGATTTTCAGTTGCTTGGGGACAAGCAACAATTTAAGTTTGGTGTTGTGATGAGCGGATAATTTATATGCTTTTTGGCATTGTTTTTAGGTAGTTTTTAGTAGGATCTAGCTACTTTTAGGGATGTTTTCATTAGATTTTATGCAAAATTCACATTTCTGGACTTTACTATGAGTTTGTGTGTTTGTCTGTGATTTCAGGCATTTTCTGGCTGAAATTGAGGGAATTGAGCAAAAATCTGATTTAGGCTGAAAAAGGACTGCTGATGCTGTTGGATTCTGACCTCCCTGCACTCAAGATGGATAATAGTCCATACTTTATTCTAGTTTAGACGATACAAACTGGCGTTCAACGCCAGTTCCATGCTGCATTCTGGAGTAAAACGCCAGAAACACATCACAAACCAGAGTTAAACGCCAAAAATATGTTACAACTTGGCGTTTAACTCCAAGAGAAGCCTCTTCACGTGTAAAGCTCAAGCTCAGCCCAAGCACACACCAAAGTGGGCCCCGGAAGTGGATTTCTGCGCTAAGACTTATTTCTGTAAACCCTAGTGGCTAGTTTACTATAAATAGAACTTTTTACTATTGTACTAGTGTCAGTCTTTGACCAGGTCCTTTTCCCTATTTTTCGAAGTCATATCACATTTTGGAGGCTAGCCTCTCGGCCATGCCTAGACCATCACTTATGTATTTTCAACGGTGGAGTTTCTACACACCATAGATTAAGGTGTGGAGCTCTGCTGTACCTCGAGAATTAATGCAATTATTATTGTTCTTTTATTCAATTCAAGCTTATTCCTATTCTAAGATATTCGCTGCACTTCAACCTGATGGATGTGATGATCCGTGACACTCATCATCATCCGTCCTTATGAACGTGTGCCTGACAACCACTTCCATTCTACAAGCGAAAGCTAGAGTGAATATCTCTTGGATTCCTTAATCAGAATCTTCGTGGTATAAGCTAGAATTATTGGCGGCCATTCTTGAGAATCCGAAAAGTCTAAACCTTGTCTGTGGTATTCCAAGTAGGTTTTAGGGATTGAATAACGGTGACGAGCTTCAAATTCGCGATTGTTGGGCGTAGTGACAGACGCAAAAGAATCAATAGATTCTATTCCGACATGATCGAGAACCGACAGATGATTAGCCGTGCTGTGACAAGAGCATTTAGACCATTTTCACTAAGAGTATGGGAAGTAGCCATTGACAACGGTGATGCCCTACATACAGCTTGCCATGGAAAGGAGCAAGAAAGATTGGATGAAAGCAGTAGGAAAGCAGAGATTCAGAAGGAACACAGTATCTCCATACACTTGTCTGAAATTTCTACCATTGAATTACATAAGTATCTCTATCTTTACTTTATGCTTTATTGATCTTTATTTTCGAAAACTCCATAACCATTTATTATCCACCTAACTGAGATTTACAAGATGACCATAGCTTGCTTCATACTAACAATCTCCGTGGGATCGACCCTTACTCATGTAAGGTTTATTACTTGGACGACCTAGTGCACTTGCTGGTTAGTTGTGCGAAATTGTGAAGAATGTGAGTGAACCATAGTAGTGTGCACCAGTTTTTGGAGCCATTGCTAAGAATTGTTCGAGTTATAAAAAGTGTAAATCACAATTTTGCCTATCAGTGACCCACGCGTACACGTGGGAAGCTACATGTGACTCACTAAAGGCAACTTGTGGCCAGCGATTTCTGAAGCATTTTGGGCCCAATCCAACTCATTTCTGATGCTATTTAACCCAAGGATTAAAGAGGGATGGGACAATTACTTAGTTAATGAGTCATAGTTGAGTTTTATGAGGCTTTAGTTAGTTTCTAGAGAGAAAAGCTCTCTCTTCTCTCTAGAATTAGGTTAGAGGTAGATTAGGATTTCTTAGATCTAGGTTTAATTCATACTTTGATTTACTTTTCCTTTACAATTTCTTGTTCCTCTACCTCTCCTCTCTCTAGTTTTGTACTTTACTCCTTGTAATTCTTTAATTTTATGTTGATGCACTCTTGTTTCTTCTATTTCTCTTTTAATGCAATTTATTATTCATGTTACTTTATTGTTTATTTGATTTGTAGTTGTCAATTCCTTGCAATTGGTAGTGTAGATCTACTTTTCTTGCAATTTGATTTTACTTTTCTTTTATGCCTTCCAAGTGTTTGATAAAATGCTTGGAAGGATGCTAGAGTAGATTTTTCTCCTCTTGGCTTTGGTTGAGTAATTGGTGACTCTTGAGTTACCTAATGCTTTTGTTGATTGCTAATTGAAAGTTGCTAATTGAATTGCATGTCACTAAAGCTAGTCTTTCCCTTTAGATTTGACTAGGACTTGTGAATCCAATTTGATTATCTTCACTTGAATTTCCTTCATAGTTAGAGGTTTACTAAGTGGAGTAATGAACAATTGTTGTCATAGTTGATGCAGATAATGAGGATAGGACTTCTAGTTCTCATACCTTGCCAAGAGCTTTTCTAGACGTTAGTTTACTTCTTTTGCCATTACACTTCTTGTTTCCTTATTCAAAAACCCCAAATTATACTTCATAACCAATAACAAGAACACTTCCCTGCAATTCCTTTGAGAGACGACCCGAGATTTAAATACTTCGGTTATTAATTTTATTGGGATTTGTTACTTGTGACAATCAAATTTTTGTATGAGGGGATTCTTTGTTGGTTTAGAAACTATACTTGCAACGAGATTTCATTTGTGAAATTCTATACCATCAAAAATTCGTTCATCATCAACCCCCCTTCTCTAAGCCTACTACAACCTTCAATTGGTATCAGGAGCTAAGGTCTCAAGAATCAAGTTTAACCGCTTGGAGCAAAGATCCAATGGCAAACAACTTGGGCACAACCACAGTTGCCTACACCCTCACTGAAGGCTAGTCAAACAATAGGTCTCCTTTCTTCAACGGAAAGAACTATTCCTACTGAAAAGAGAGGATGAGGATCTTCATGCAATCCATTGACTACAACATATGGAAGATTATTGTGAACGGTCCCAAGATCCCAACAAAAACAAGTGCTGATGGAGTGATGACTCTAAAAGAATAAGCTGAATGGAATGAAGACGATAAGAAGAAGATGGAACTGAATGCTAAAGCAATCAACCTTCTTCATTGTGCTATCAGCTTTGAAGAGTACCAAAAGGTGTCTAGATGCAAGACAGCCAAAGAAATCTGGGAGAAACTCTAGGTTACACACGAAGGCACTAAACAGGTCAAAGAAATGAGGACTGATATGTTGCGAAAAGAGTACGAGATGTTTAACATGAAGGATGGAGAAGGAATTGATGAAGTGTTTGAGAGATTCTCAATCATAATCAACAACCTTGATGCTCTGGGTATAAACTACTCAGAACAAACCCTAGTGAGAAAACTCCTTAAAAGCCTCACAAAAGAATGGGAAACCATTGCCACTGTCCTTGCCGAGAGAAATAACCTAAGCCTTATAACCTATGACGAGCTGAGAGAAAAACTCCTTGCCTATGAAACCACACACAAAAACCCGGACTCAAAGAAAAAGGGAATAGCCCTCAAATAAAAAATATAATCAAAAGAAAGTGAGTCTAGTGATGGTATTTCAGATGATGAGCTTATGTTTTTTGTTAGGAAATTTAGAAGGATGATAAAGAACAAGGGCAAGTACAAGGGTTCAAACTTAAAGGAACACAAGAAGGACTTGAGCAAGGTGATGTGTCATCATTGCAAGGAGGCTGTACATTTCAAGCTAAACTATCCAAAACTCAAGAAGGAGGACAAAGCAAAGAAAGAAAAGGAGAGAGTGCTCATGGTAGCTTGGGAGGATCTTAAGAACGACTCCAATAAAGAAGAAGATTCTAAAGGTGAAGATAAAGCCCGCCTCATGGCTGGAAATAATAATCTTGATGAGGTAAATTACTATGACTTGTCTATAGATGATTTACATGCTGTTATTGATGATCTTACTCTAAATACCTCAAAACTGCTAGACAAGTACAATAAATGCAGATCTGAAAAAGATGTGTTAAAAGCTGGAAATGTTTTTTTAAAAGAAAAAGTAAAGGAAACTGAAAGTGCTTTGGACATTATTGAAGAAAATAGATTTTTAAAATCTGAACTTGAAAAATTAAAAGGAAAGCACATTGTGGATTATTCTCAAGAGTTAATTGCTAAAAATGAAAGATTAAATGATATGATTAAAAGGCTGAATGGTGACCTAGCGAAATTTGCTCAAAGTTCTAGTAACTTGGACAAATTACTTGCAAGCCAAAGACTATTGTTTGAAAAATCTGATTTAGGTTATATAACCAAGGAAAGTGCAGTTTCAAATGATTCCTCTATGAAATTTGTGGCTTCTTCATCAAATATTAAATCCACATCCAACAAATCTGGTATTAGATATGTTCCCACATTTGAAGAAAAATTTGATAAAGTTTACACAAGTGAAACTGAGCCTTCACCAAGAACCAAACCTACATCAAATAGGTCAGGTCTGGGGCACCTTTCAAAAAATGAGGTTGCTTTCAATAAACCACCATTTTACAACAAAACCTCATATTCAAAAAGTCTAAAAGTTTTCAAAAATTCTGGTGAAAATGCTTTTGCAAAGAGTAACAATTATAACAAAAATCAATTTGTCAAAAGAAATTCACCTCTTCCAAAAACCAGAAAATTTTAGCCCTTTAATCATTTTCAGCATGGTAGAAAATTTCATTGCATTAATTGCAAAAAATTTGGTTACTCATATGCACAATGTTTCATTGAAAAGAGAGTTGTGGGAAACCAAATTTACAATTTTGTTTGTGATTTCAATGCACTTGGGAAACCAAGATGGATTAACTTCAAAGGATCCAAATTAATTTAGATACCGAAGGTTACTTGAAGTTTTTCATGCAGATTTGCCTAGCATCCAAGAACAAAAAGGATATGTGATACTTGGATAGTGGATGCTCAAGGCACATGACTGGAAGGTCAACTTACTTCATCAAATTAAACAAATATGATGGAGGTTTTGTGACCTTTGGAGATGATGGAAAAGGTAAAACAGTAGCTGTTGGAAAAGTAGGTAATGAACACTCTACTTTCATTGTTGATGTATTTTTGGTATGTGGTTTGAAGCACAATCTTTTGAGTATAAGTCAGCTGTGTGACTTAGGATATCTACTGACTTTCAAAAGACTTGGTTGCTGTGTTGTAAATGAAAAGACTAATGAAGTGCTTTTTGTTGCTAAGCGTTGTAATAATGTGTATGGACTTACCCTTGATGAACTAAAGGATCAAAATGTAGCTTGTTTTCATTCTAAGGAATCTGAAAAGTGACTATGGCACAAGAGATTGGGTCATGCAAGTATGTTTCAAATAAACAAACTTGTAAAGAAAGGGTTAGTAAGAGGTCTTCCGTTGATAAGGTTTGACAAAGACATCACTTGTGATGCTTGCCAAATGGGAAAGCAAACAAAAAGTTCATTTAAACCAAAGGAAGACATCTCTACTAAAAGGCCACTTGAATTGATACATATTGATTTGTTTGGTCCAACAAGAACTCAACGCCTAGGTGGTAAACATTATGGTTTAGTGATTGGGGATGACTATTCTAGGTTTGGTTGGGTTTTATTTTTTGCACACAAAAAAGAAGCTTTTTCGGCCTTTGAAATCTTTTACAAGAAAATTCAAAATCAAAAGGATTTAAAGATCTCTTTTATAAGAAGTGATCATGGAACTGAATTTGAAAATAATTTATTTGAATCCTTTTGTGAGGAATTTGGAATATCTCACAACTTCTCTTGTCCAAGGACACCACAACAAAATGGTGTTGTGGAAAGAAGAAATAGAAGCATAGAAGAAATGACGATAGCTATGCTTTGTGGGACCAATGTTCCAAAATTCCTTTGGGCTGAAGCGGTTAACACAGCTTGCCACATTTTGAATTGAACTATCATAAGAAATTTTTTGAAGAAAACCCCTTATGAACTTTGGAAAGGTTACCCACCAAACTTAGACTACTTGCATATCTTTGGATGTAAATTTTTTGTTCTAAATAACAAAGATAATTTGGAAAAATTTGATCCAAAGGCATATGAGTGTTTATTTGTAGGATATTCCACAACTAGTAAAGCATATAGAGTTTATCATCAAGATGCTAGAATAATTGAGGAGTCCATACATGTTACATTTTGTGACACTAACTTGGTGCAAAGTGTTTTGGAAGATTGTGATGCAGGGAATCAAGCTCAAAAGGACAATGAGACTGCGCAAAATAGTGAAAATGGAAATTCTGGACAAGCTGAACCAGAAACTGTAACTGCTGAAAATTTAAGAGACAATTCCATTTTTGTCTCATGAATCTGAAGAAGGTCCTGAAACCAGCAGTACCCAGAATCTCTTGGTAGTTGAATCTGCCTCCAAGTCTACCAGACCTCGTAAATGGAGATTCCTGAAGAATTATCCTAAGGAATTTGTCATTGGGGACGTCTATCAAGGGATTAAAACTCGGTCTTCAACTAGAAAGGCAAGTGAAGGAACAAACATTGCCCTTCTCTCTCAAATGGAGCCTCAAAATGTCAAGGAAGCCCTTGATGACCCTTCTTGGGTAAAGGTAATGGAAGATGAGCTTCTTGAGTTTGGGAAGAACCAAGTGTGAACATTGGTTCTAAGGCCAAATGGAAAGAAAGTGACCGGCACCAAGTGGATTTTCCGGAACAAGCTAGGAAAGGATGGTAGCATTGCAAGAAACAAAGCAAGGCTAGTGGCACAAGGATATGACCAAGAAGAAGGAATAGACTTTGATGAATCATTTGCCCCTGTTGCGCAAATCAAAGCCATAAGACTTCTCTTAGCCTATGTTGTCTTTTGTGGTTTTAAATTATATCAAATGGATGTGAAATATGCATTTTTAAATGGTGTGATAGATAGGGAAGTGTATGTGGAGCAGCCACTGGGTTTTGAAAATAAAGAGCTTCCTAACCATGTTTTCAAATTATCAAAAGCTCCTTATGGTTTGAGACAAGCTCCTAGAGCTTGGTATGAGAGACTTAGCTCTTTTCTTTTGAAAAATGGTTTTCAAAGAGGCACCATAGACACTATTCTATTTATCAAGAACTCTAATGATTCTTTCATTCTAGTCCAAATATATGTTGATGACATTATTTTTGGATCAGCTAATGAATCCCTTTGTACTGAATTTGGAATACTCATGACAAGTGAATTTATCATGAGTATAATGGCTGAACTTAATTTTTTCCTAGGGCTGCAAATTAAACAAACTGAAAAAGGTATTTTCCTTCATCAAGAGAAGTATGCCAAGGAACTAGTTAAGAAATTTGGTATGGATAATGCCAAACCCATGGGAACTCCCATGCACCCTAATTCAAAATTAGACAAGGGAGACACTGAGAAAGATGTAGATGAGACTAGGTATAGAGGAATGATTGGTTCTCTTATGTACTTAACTTCCTCTAGACCCGATATTGTGCAAAGTGTTGGAATGTGTTCAAGATTCCAATCTAAACCAAAAGAGTCTCATTTTTTGCAGTTAAGAGGATCATTAGATATGTCCATGGCACATCTAATTTTGGTCTTTGGTATCCTAAGATTGATGATTTTTCTGCAGTTGGTTATTGTGATGCAGATTTTGCCGGTGATATAGTTGATAGAAGGAGCACATCAGGCTTATTGATGAGCGGATAATTTATACGCTTTTTGACATTGTTTTTAGATAGTTTTTAGTAGGATCTAGATACTTTTAGGGATGCTTTCATTAGTTTTTATGCTAAATTCACATTTCTGGACTTTACTATGAGTTTGTGTGTTTTTCTGTGATTTCAGGTATTTTTGGCTGAAATTGAGGGACCTGAGCAAAACTCTGATAGAAGGCTGACAAAGGACTGCTGATGCTGTTGGATTCTGACCTCCTTGCACTCGAAATAGATTTTCTGGAGCTACAAAACTCCAAATGGCGTTGGAAAGTAGACATCTAGAGCTTTCCAGCAATATATAATAGTCCATACTTTATTCGAGATTAGACGACGCAAACTGGCACTCAACGCCAGTTCCATGCTGCATTCTGGAGTCAAACGCCAGAAACACGTCACAAACCAGAGTTGAACACCAAAAACACGTTACAACGTGGTATTCAACTCCAAGAGAAGCCTCTGCACGTGTAAAGCTCAAGCTCAGCCCAAGCACACACCAAGTGTGCCCAAAAAGTGGATTTCTGCATCAATTACTTACTTTTGTAAACCCTAGTAGCTAGTCTAGTATAAATAGGACATTTTACTATTGTATTAGACATCTTTGGATTATTTTCGGATTACCTTATGATCCTTTGATCACGTTCATGGGGGCTGGCCATTCGGCCATGCCTTGACCATCACTTATGTATTTTCAACGCTGGAGTTTCTACACACCATAGATTAAGGGTGTGGAGCCCTGCTGTACCTTGAGTTTCAATGCAATTACTACTATTTTCTATTCAATTCATTTTATTCCTGTTCTAAGATATTCACTGCACTTCACCATGACGAATGTGATGATCCGTGACACTCATCATCATTCTCACCTATGAATGCGTGACTGACAACCACTTCCATTCTACCTTAGACCGAACGCATATCTCTTAGATTCCTTAATCAGAATCTTCGTGGTATAAGCTAGAATTGATGGCGGCATTCATGAGAATTCGGAAAGTCTAAACCTTGTCTATGGTATTCCGAGTAGGATTCAGGGATTGAATGACTGTGACGAGTTTCAAACTCGCGATTGTTGGGCGTGATGACAAACGCAAAAGAATCAATGGATTCTATTCCGACATGATCAAGAACCGACAGAGGATTAGCCGTGCTGTGACAGAGCATTTGGACCATTTTCACTGAGAGGATGGGATGTAGCCATTGACAACGGTGATGCCCTACATACAGCTTGCCATGGAAAGGAGTAAGAAAGATTGGATGAAGGCAGTAGGAAAGCAGAGATTCAGAAGGAGCACAGCATCTTCATACGCCTATCTGAAATTCCCACCAATGATCTACATAAGTAGCTTTATCTTTATTTTATGTTTTATTTATTATTATTTTCGAAAACCAATATAACCATTTGAATCAGCCTAATTGAGATCTACAAGATGACCATAGCTTGCTTCATACCAACAATCTCCGTGGGATCGACCCTTACTCACGTAAGGTATTACTTGGATGACCCAATGCACTTGCTGGTTAGTTGTGCGAGGTTGTGAAGAAAGTGCTGAGTTAGTAGATGCGCATACCAAGTTGAATGCTATTATTAGAGATCACAATTTCGTGCATCACTTATGTTGCTTCCTTGGAAAGTCCTTGAATGTTTGGTCAAGTAAGAAGCAGCCAGCAGTGGCTTTATCCGCTGCAGAGGCTGATTATATAGATGCTTCTTCTTGTTGTTCTCAGCTTATGTGGTTAAAAACACAACTTGCTGATTATAAATTAAATGCTGAAAATATTCCCTTGTTATGTGATAATATGGGTGCAATTAATATTTCTAAAAATCCAGTTTTGCACTCTAGGACTAAGCATATTGAAGTGAAATTTCACTCAATAAGAGAACATGTCCAAAAAGGAGATATTAGCATTCAATTGATTAAATCGGAGGAGCGATTAGCAGATATTTTCACAAAACCACTTGCTGAGGACAGATTTTGCTTGCTTAGGACTAGTCTAGGAATTTTAAGCCATGATTCTTTATTTGAAAGTTTCTGATATGTTTGTTGGAGTTTTTGTCTCATAAACAGGGATGAGACAATTCTGGGCAAGTGAAGAACATTCTCTTCAATCAACGTTCTCTGGGCTTGTTGCATGTGCAGATTTATCTGAGCCAGCCTCAAAAATCAGATCATGAGTGGTCCAATGTGTTTCCTTAATCCAAATGACCTCTGGGCCCAAATATGAATGTTACATGCGTTTTGTTTTGTTTTTGTTGGGCTATTTGCTTTAATTTATTTTTTTTGTCTCTATGTCCAAAAAAGATTTTTAATTAATTTTTTTTTGTTTTCAAATAAAATCAAATCCTTTTCTTTATGATGTCAAGTCCCTTAAAGTCAAATTAGTGGTGATGCAGTTGCATGGTTTGAGAAACTTTCTTTTGGGTACGGTTACTGTTCATACCCTGGGTCGAGCTGTCAAACCCGGGATGTTCTACAGACAAAGCGACCGACCTCTCCAGGTCAGGATGAACCGACCTCTTCTCAAAGAGCTCGGCCAAGTCACAAAAAAGCCCAACAAAGGGCCCAAATAGAGGAACACGTCCCAAATCTATGGGCAGCCCAAGCCCGTAGAGATAAAGGCGGTTCCCTTGAAGATACAAGGACCCCAGTCAAAGATAAGATAAAGATAAAAGATAAGATAACTAACTTATCTCATCTAAAGAGGTCACTCTACACCATTATAAATATGCTAGAGCACCCAGGTATAACTCATACTCTGATTCTACTCAATACTTGCTTAATACACTTGCTAACTTAAGCATCGGAGTCCCTTGCAGGTACCCCCCACCCTCCGGGGACGAAGGATCAGCACCATTACCAAGTCCAACAAGTCGGACACAACAACTCTGACCCACACAAAAGATCTCGTCCGAGATCGACCTACAGTTTTAGGTAACCCCTGGAACATTGGCGCCGTTACCGGGGATCGAACCAGTCATCCCAGCACCATGGCGGACAACCATGACAACAACCACGACTCAGATCTAGAGGATAGAATGCCGCACAAAAATGTGGACATTACACCAAAAGATACTCCCTAAATCAACAATAAAAAAAACTCCAAAAACGAGGGAGCCCTGGATGCGTTTCAAGATCGGTTAAAATAACTTGAGGAAGAAGCTCTACGTTAACGAGAGGCTGAGAAGGACCTGCAAAGAGAAATAAGGTGACACTGGGAATTGGAGAACAAACTCCTAAAACTTGAAGCTGATGTCAAGACTAAAGCCAGCCGATCCACTCCCGAAGATTGCACCCGCAAGGAGCAAGATCCATTCACCAAGGAGATCATGAAGACAAGAATTCCAAAAGACTTTAACCTCCCAGACATGACCTTGTACGATGGCACTACGGATCCCAGCCATCATCTCAGCAACTTCAGGAGCAGAATGTATCTCACCGACGCCTCAGATGCAGTTCGTTGCAAAGCCTTTCTAACTATTTTAACAAAAACAGCAATTAGATGGTTTGACAACCTCCCTCCTAGATCCATCTCGAGTTTCGACGACATGGCCAAGAAATTCCTGGCCAGATTCTCCATCCAAAAGGACAAAGCTAAACATGCGCCGAGCTTACTGGGAATCAGACAAGGAGAAAGAAAAACCCTGCGCAACTACATGGATAGATTCAACAAGACATGCCTGGATATACAAAACCTGCCAACAGAAGCTGCTATCATGGGCCTCATTAATGGCCTGCGAGAAGGGCCCTTTAGTCAATCTATATCAAAGAAGTACCCCACGTCTCTGAACGAGGTACAAGAACGAGCGGAAAAGTACATCAACATGGAAGAAAACTCCCGATTAGGAGAGACCTCAAAGGCCGGGTTCACCTCTCGGGATAAAGACAAAGATTCCAGAAAGAAGGAAGATCGCCATGGAGGGAAAATCAAAAAATACCACAATTACACCCCTCTTCGGGTGTCTCTTGTGGATGTCTACAGAGAGGTTTGCAACACGGAAAAAATACCACCAGCTCGACCACTCAAAGACAAAAAAGGAGGAGGAAACCGGGCTGAATATTGTGAATACCATCGGATCCGCGGGCACTCCACCAATGAGTGTTTTGACTTAAAAAATGTCATAGAAATCTCGTACGAGAAGGAAAGCTAGATCGATATCTGGCCACCCATGATGATGAACAAAGAAAAAGAAGAAGAGCAGAAGATGTCGGACCAACCACGCGATCATCTCGAACACCAAAAAGACATGTCCACATGATACACGGCGGATTTGCCGGGAGAGGAATCTCCAAATCATCTCGTAAAAGACATCTCAAAGACGTATATCACGTCACAGAAAAGGAGGAAGCACCTAACATCCCGGTGATCACTTTTACCAAGGAAGACGCATCCGGCATTGCATCAAGGCATGACGATCCCATGGTCATTACTATTATACTGGCAAACGCAAATCTTCACCACACGTTGATAGACCAGGGGAGCTCTGCCAATATCTTATTCAAAACTGCTTTCGACAAACTCGGCTTGGAAGAAAAAGAACTCAGAGCATATCCGGACAGCCTATTCAGGCTAGGAGATAACCCAGTTCAACCAATGGGGTACATATCGCTTCACACAACTTTCGAAAAAGAAAGTCAGTCAAGAACACTCAGAATAGATTACATCATAGTCGACGCTTACAATGCCCTAATAGGTCAGACAACGTTAAATCAGCTCGGTGCAATAGTCTCGACTCCACATCTATGCATGAAGTTCCCAACTACAGGAGGAATAGCCACGATAAAGGCAGATCAAAAGATGGCATGCCGCTGTTACAACGAAAGTCTAAACCTCAGAGGCAGAGGAGAAGAATTCCACACAATTGAGCTCGGTGGAGTTCAGAGGCGGGAAGAGCTCCGCCCACAACCTGAAGGAGAAATAGAGAAAATCCAGATCGGGGATACCCCGGACCAAACAACCAATATCGGCACACTCCTAAAAGGAGACATAAAAGAATCACTCATACAATTTCTACAAGACAACGCCGACCTCTTTGCATGGAAGGCCACAGACATGCCAGGCATAGATCCTGAACTAATATGCCACAAGCTAGCAGTCTATCCAGGATCTCGGCCAGTACAATAAAGGTGTAGAAAGCTAGGACCAGAACGCTCTCAAGTTGTGGAAGAACAGGTACGAGCTCTACTAGAGGTAGGTTTCATAAGAGAAATCAAATACCCACTACGGCTTGCTAATGTCGTATTGGTAAAAAAGTCAAATGGGAAGTGGAGAATGTGCACTGACTATACCGATCTCAACAAAGCCTGCCCGAAAGATCCTTATCCACTCACAAACATCGACGCTCTGGTAGATGCCTCCTCCGGATATAAATACCTCTCCTTCATGGATGCATACTCGGGATATAACCAAATCCTAATGTACCCACCCGACCAAGAAAAAACCTCATTCTTAACCCCAAAGGCAAATTACTGCTACGTTGTTATGCCCTTCGGTCTTAAGAATGCGGGAGCCACTTACCAAAGATTAATGAACAAAGTTTTTTCGGATCACATCGGAAAGATCATGGAGGTCTACGTAGACGACATGTTAGTAAAGACGCAAAACAAAGAGATGTTATTATCCGACCTGACACAAGTATTCAACACTATAAGACGACACAATATGCGACTCAATCCCACAAAATGTACCTTCGTAGTAGAAGCTGGTAAATTCTTGGGTTTTATGATCACACAAAGAGGAATCGAGGCAAACCCAGACAAGTGCAGGGCCGTACTCGACATGAAAAGTCCGACTTGTGTCAAAGAGGTACAACAACTCAGTGGGAGGTTGGCAGCCTTGTCCAGATTCCTGGCCAGGTTTGCAATAAGATCTCTCCCCTTCTACGCCACTCTAAGGAAGGGAAAGGAGTTTGAAGGGACAGCAGAATGCGAGCAAGCCTTCCAAGACTTCAAAAAATTCCTGGGACGGCCACCTATACTAAGTCGGCCACAGGAAGGAGAACCACTCATATTGTACCTCGCGGTGGGAAATCGGGCAATAGCCTCAGCATTGGTCTGAGAAGACAACAGCGGGCAACAACCCATATACTTTATCAGCAAAGCCTTACAAGGATCCGAGCTGAACTACCAAAAAATAGAAAAGTTCGCTTACGCTCTCATAATAATATCACGACGACTTCGCCCATATTTCCAGTCTCACACCATTAAAGTTCGAACCAACCAGCCCATAAAAGGAATCTTACAAAAAACAGACTTGGCAGGCAATATCTTGCAATGGGCAGTCAAGTTGTCCAAATTCGACCTTCAATACGAAGCTCGGACGGCCATCAAATCTCAATATCTGGCCGACTTCATTGCGGAATTTACGGACACACCGTAAATCCCCACAGAATGGAATCTATATGTGGATGGCTCCTCAAATAAAACGGGAAGTGGCACAGGCATAATAATTGAAAGCGACCAGGGGACCCAAATCGAACTCTCCCTCAAATTCGGGTTCCCTGCCTCAAACAATCAAGTGGAATATAAGGCATTACTAGCTGGTTTGAAGCTGGCTAGGGAGGTTGGAGCTCAAAAACTTATCATCTTTAGCGACTCACAGGTAGTCACTTCACAAATAACAGGAAGCTACCAAGCCAAAGATCCCACTATGAAAAAGTACCTGGACAAAACCAGGGAACAGCTCGGATAACTCGAAGAGTATGAGATTCGACACATACCCCGAGAACAGAATGCCCAGGCCGATGCACTCTCAAAACTAGCCAGCACCAAACCAGGAGGCAACAATAGAAGCCTTATCCGAGAAATTCTACAGAATCCATCAATCTCAGAAGAAGAAAAGGTCCTAGCCATAACAGGTCGCGATCAGGGATGGATGACCCCCATAATTAATTACCTCACAACAGAAGCCCTCCCTACAGATGAGAAAAAGGCAAAGAGGTTAAAACGGGAAGCACAATACTACACCATCATAAATAATACCTTATACAAAAAAGGGATTTTAACACCATTGCTAAAATGCGTGCCGACTTCCAACACTAAAGATATATCCTAGAAGAAGTACACAGTGGCATTTGTGGCAATCACCTCGGAGCACAAGCACTCGCCAAAAAAGTACTTCGGGCAGGATTCTATTGGCCAACTCTACAAAAAAAGCCACAGAATTTGTAAGGACATGTTCGCCATGTCAAAAGCATGCCAACTTCCACACCACTCCGCCAGAGGAACTCATCAGCATAACCTCACCTTGGCCATTCGCAAAATGGGGACTCGATCTCCTCGGACCTTTTCCTCAAGGATCAGGACAAGTCAAATTCCTCATAGTAGGAATAGACAACTTCACAAAATGGACCGAGGCAGAACCCCTAGCCAATGCCACAAATAAAAGAAGTCGGAAATTCCTATATAGAAACATCGTCACAAGGTTCAGAGTTCCATACTCCATCACTACAGACAATGGTACCCAGTTCACAGACGCAGGCTTCAGAAAACTAGCAGCTGACCTGAATATAAAACAACAATTCACCTCTGTTGAGCACCCCCAAGCCAATGGGCAAGCTGAAGCTGCTAACAAAGTTATATTAGCAGGGTTAAAACGGAGATTACAGGATGCAAAGGGAGCCTGGGCTGAGGAGCTTCGACAAGTCCTATGGGCGTACCGAACGACTCCACATTCCACGACAAAGGAGTCACCCTTCCGATTAGCTTACGGAATGGAGGCAATGATCCTAGTAGAGGTCAAAGAAGGATCACCCAGAGTAATCCATTTTAGCGAAAAAGCCAATTCCCAACTTCAAATGGAAGAGCTTGACTTACTTCCAGAAATCTGAGAAAAAGCTCGGATAAGGGAAGAGGTGTTGAAACAACGAATGACCTCCAGATACAACCAAAAAGTAATACAGCGGACCTTTGCTGAAGATGACCTCATCCTAATCTGAAACGACATAGGAACAACTCGACTTGGAGAAGGAAAGCTGGCAGCAAACTGGAAAGGACCCTTCCGAGTCATAGAAGTACTGGGAAAGGGCTACTACAAGCTTTTCGAACTCAACGGGCGAGAGCTTCCTAGATCATGGCACGCCTGCAACTTAAGAAGGTACTATAGCTAGGGATGATAAAAGATCTTGGACAAGGCGCACTCTTTTTCCTGAAAAAGGTTTTTTAACGAGGCGCCCCGCCAAGACCTACAAATCACCCGACTTAAGAAATTAACTCCTCATGTATATTTGCATTCTCTTTTAATAAAATTTGTTCATATTCTCTACAAATGCTCAAGTCGTATTATTCTAAAAACATTCATCGCCCGATTGTAAAGCTACAGATCGATAGAAAGTGAAAACCAAATTCACTGCACGATCACGATAAAAATGAGGGCTAAAAACCCAAATTCTAAAAAATTGGCAAAGATAAAAACAGAATAATACAAGAAGTTATAGAAAGTGATCCATAGAAAGGACCTGACGAGGTCCTAATAAAATGGATTGCTATAAAATTACTTAAAGACTGGCCGGCACAAAAAGTCAGACCAGCCACAACAACCCAAGTTATAAGTAAAGCCCTGGAAAGAGGTCTGGCCAACCCTATAAAAGAGGATTACGATAACTTCGAAGAGCCCGACATGATGAAGTCAGACTCCTACAAAAAAGTTACAAAAGATAATCCCTGAAAGAGACCTGAACAAGGTCCAAGAAAGAGGATTATCAAGTAACTCGACAGGGCCCGACGTGACAAAGTCGGCCCGAAAAGATAAAGTTACAAAAGATAAATCCCTGAAAGAGACCTGAACAAGGTCCAAAAAAGAGGATTATCAAGTAACTCGACAGGGCCCGACGTGACAAAGTCGGCTCGAAAAGATAAAGTTACAAAAGATAAATCCCTGAAAGAGACCTGAACAAGGTCCAAGAAAGAGGATTATCAAGTAACTCGACAAAGCCCGACATGACGAAGTCGGCCCAGAAAGATGTAAAGCTACAAAAGGTAATCCCCAAAAGAGACCTGAACAAGGTCCAAGAAAAAGGATTACCAAGAAAACTCGACAGGGCCTGACCTGACGAAGTCGGCCCAGAAACATAAGTTACAAAGATAATCCCTGAAAGAGACTTGAACAAGGTCCAAGAAAGAGGATCATCAAGTAACTCGACGGGGCCCAACGTGACGAAATCGGCCCAGAAAGACGTAAAGCTACAAAAGGTAATCCCCAAAAGAGACCTGAACAAGGTCCAAGAAAGAGGATTACCAAGCAAACTCGACAGGACCCGACATGATGAAGTCAGGCCCAGGACACAAAAATTACAAAAATAGTCCCCAAAAGAGATCTAAACGAGGTCCAAAAAGGAGGATTACAAACAAAACCAAGCCAAATAATCAAGCTGATCATGTCAGACAAAATCCCAGCTTACGAAGGTACCAAGATGAGTGCAAGCAGACATGATATAAAAACTACTAAGTTATGATAATAGCAAGCTCCAGAGGCCATCAAGATCAGCCCCAGAAGCTCGAAAACTAATTTGTTTTTCAAAATAAAGTTGCTAAACAAGCAACCAAAAAAGTATCAACAGTCGCCAAAACACCAGTTACAAGATAAAGAGTTCAAAAGCCCACAAGCAGGGCTATCTACATTAAAAAGGGAGAAAACTCAGACAACATCAGAAGACTTCGCAGCAGCATCAACTCGGGGTGAAGGAGGATGAGTCTGAAGAGGCACCACATCTACCGTCCCATCATCTCGGTTCAAGACTTGGCAATCCGGTTCCCCTTCTGGACAATTGATCCCAGCAGTAGAAGTCGGAGAAGTCGGCACAGCAGAAGTCTTGGTAGCAGGCAGAGAAGGACGATCATCATCATCATCATCGGGATCGTCAGGGACAATCTTACCATCCTTAACAACATTGTCCAGACTAATAAGGGAAAGGTCGAGATTTGGCGCAAGAACTCGAAATTGCTTTTTCAGATTCTCATAAGCCGCAGTAACACTACCTACAAGATGACCTTGAAGTTCGGTGTAATCAACCTGAACAGATTCCAACCTACTCCTGAGCTCCATCATCTCTCTATAAGTAGTAACATAGCTATCCTTATGTTTTAGCGCCGTATCCTCGGCCAGTTGAGCGGCAGCCGCTAGACCAACAGCCCGGGCCTTTTCCCCCTTCAGCTCCTTCTCCAGCTTGGCTACTTTCACCTCGAGCTCCTCCTTTAAACCTTTAATTCGGTCAAACTATGATTTTGCCTCCTCCATAAAAGCCTTGGTAGCATGGATAGGAAGATCTTGAGCAGTTCGGTATAAAGTCGCTCCCATGTGTGCCAGAGTAATACCACTCCGAGTAATAAAATCCAAATGACGAAGAATGGATACATCGTCGGTAGGCATGACACCATAGGGAGCAATCTGTTGATCTACAAACCCAACAGCATCAAAGTCAGGAGCACCAAGATTAAACGGCTCGACAGTCCGAGGTCTTTTTGGAGGAGGAGCAGCAGAAGGAGAGGAAGTACCAGCAGAAGGATCAATCAAACGAACTCGAGGATTGGGGATAACCTTCCTCGGCCCAAAAGAACTTGTAACCAAAGGCTTAGATGAAACCTGAGAAGTTCCTTCCCCGGCCGCCTTGGCCGAAGCATTCTGAGCCGCAATAGCTTTCCTTGCCCTCTTAAAGGCCTTCATGGACTCATTGTTCTTAATCATCTCTGCAAACAAACATCACAAACAGGAAGCCAAGCTACGAGTCAGAAAAAAATCTCACAAGAGACAAACACAACAAGCAAACCAATAGAAAAAATTAACCACTACCCAGCTCAGCTCGGAGGAGAGAGGGGTTAGCTAAAAATTTCTTTGTGTCAAGATGAGGAGGCTCCCCTCAGTTTTCTTCCAGCATAATCACAAAAGCTTGTTGATAAACCCCATTTGTAGGGTTTATCTTGTGCTTAATTTAGGAGATTTTATAACCTTTTACCCACATTTATCCATTGAAATAGCATGGTTTTATAACTTCTCCTTTAATTGTGCTTAAGAGTGAAAACATGCTTTTTAGGACTTAAAATAGCTAAATCTAATTCTCCTTGATTCCATTAGATGCCTTGATATGTTTGCTAAGTGATTTCAGATTTAGGAGGCAAGGATTGGACCAAGGTAATGAAGGAAAAACATGTAAAAATGGAGAACTCATGAAGAAATGAAGGAATCGCAAAAGCTGTCAAGCCGACCTCTTCGCACTTAATCGACCATAACATGAGCTACAAAGGTCCAAATGATGCGGTTCTAGTTGGGTTGGAAAGCTAACATCCGGAGCTTCGAAACGATATAAGATTTGCTATGTTTGAACCGCGCATGGTGACGCATACGCGCATAGTATGCGCACGCACCGTTGCTGCCACCTGGTTCACTTAAAGCAAAACATGGCCAGCGAATTCTAAAGCCTTGTGGGCCCAATCCAACTCATTTCTGATGCTATTTAACCCAAGGAGTGAAGGGGGAATCAAGATACTTCACAACATTTAGATGTTAGTTACCAGTTAGTTTTAGTTTAGCTTTTAGTTGGTTTCTAGAGAGAGAAGCTCTCTCTTTTCTCTAGAATTAGGATTAGGTTAGTTCTTAGATCTAGATCTATTTCTTCTTCTTCTCTCTTTCAATTTTCGTTCCTATCCTCTATTGTAGTTGCAGAATTGTTTTTTCTAATGTAAATCCTTTGTTTGTAGTTTGTGAATTCTCTTTTGTAGATCTACATTTCTCCTTCAATGCAATTGGTAAGTTCTTTGTTGTTTCATGATTGATTTGGTTTTCTATTGTGAACCTCTTGCCTTTGTAGTTAGATCTCTCTTTAATTCTTACGAATTCATGTGTTTACTTGTATTGCACTCTATGTGTTTGATGAAATTTCTCTTATAGCTATTAGTTAGATTTTGTTCCTCTTGGCCTAAGTAGAGTAATTAGTGACACTTGAGTTATCTAATTCCTTTGTTGATTGGTAATTGGAGAGATTGCTAATTGGTTTGGAGTGCACTAAAGCTAGTCTTTCCTTGGGAGTTGGCTAGGACTTGTGGCTCAAGTCAATTCATCCACTTGACTTTCCTTTATTTAGTAAGGGTTAACTAAGTGGTAGTAATGAACAATTCTCATCACAATTGAGAAGGATAACTAGGATAGGACTTCTAATTTTCATATCTTGCCAAGAGCCTTTTATAGTTGCTAGTTTATTTTCGTTGCCATTTACTTTCATGCTTCTTATCTAAAACCCCAAAACACATTTCTAACCAATAACAAGACACTTTATTGTAATTCCTAGGGAGAATGACCCGAGGTTCAATACTTCGGTTTATAAATTTTAGGGGTTTGTTTTAGTGACAAACAACTTTTTGTATGAAAGGATTATTGTTGGTTTAGAAACTATACTTGCAACGAGAATTCATTTGTGAAATTCTATACCATCAAAAATCCAATCATCAAAATGGCGCCATTGCCGGGGAATTGCAGTGGTGTTGTGTTATTGGTTTTTGTATATATGTGAATATTGTGAATATGTTTGCTTTTTGCTTCTTTGTTAGTTTTTAGTTTGTTCTCTTTATTTGTTACTATTTTTTTGTTTTTGCCCTCTCTTATTATCATGAATTCTCACTTTGGCTGATGAACCACACATAGAGCCACCACTACTCCAACATCAACATTTTCAAGAGCCACCTCCTCCACATTATTACCAAGATGAACCACCCCCAATATATGAAAATTTTCAACCACAAGATGAATTATACCTTCCACCACAACCTCACATGGAAGAATATTCATGTCCATCGATCCAAGACCCATATGATCCCTATCATGATATCCAAGC
>NC_029778.3:62607643-62613574 GCF_000817695.3 Arachis duranensis
CTAATCATATTATCCAAGAGGAACAAGAGACAAGGGATCATCTCAAGCAACCATGGAGTGTGTTGTGCAACAAGTAGAAAGAGTGGAGAATATTGAACCACCACAACTCTACCAAGAAGAGCCATCTTCCTACTATGAACCCTTCCCCCAAAATGATGAATCCTTCCATCCACCCCAACCTCCAATGGATGACACCCTTGGTGTTCTTGTTCAAGGGCAAGAAGAGATTAAAAGGGATGTGCAAAATTTCATGGCCGCCTTGGATGCGGTAACAAATCAATTAGCCTCCCAATGCTTGAACACTCAAGGAACTCCCATGGCTACATGTGGAGAATCAAATGAAGAACATAGCATGAAGGAAAGATTGGAAACTCCGGTGGGAAATGAAGGAAGTTGCTTTGTATTAGAACAATTGGAAGGAAATGAAGGAAGTTGCTTTGTATTGGAACAATTTGAGGAAGCTTTAATTGTTGAAGACAAGGAAGAAGTGGTAGAAGACTTAGGAGATGCTGAGCCTCCATGGGAACATAGAGTTGAAGAAAACCCCTCCAAGATGATTGAAATTGATGCTAGGGAGGAAAGTGCACACCTTCCAAGGCATATTCCATATGAAGACTTGGATGGGATAGAGAAAGAATTGAGTTCCCTTGGTGATGAAGATCAAGCATCAAGTCTTAGTGGTGAAGAATCCTTTGAGCATGAAAAACCTTCTTCGGTTGGATTTGAAAGCGTTGAGGAGGTAAATTTTTCTCACCCTCCCTATTATGATTTGAGTAAAGGAAAAGGTTTAGATAAAATTATTGAACAAAGGATTGAGATTAAGAGATCTTGTGAAGAGGTAGAAGTCCCTAGAAATAGAAGAACGAGGGTTGGTTATGCTTTGTCAAGATCTTTGGAAGCATCTTTGCTTAAGTTGTCATCTACACCTTCATTTGAGTGGGTGAAATTCATTTCTATTAGCTTTATTACCCCACTTGAATATGGCTTACTTGAAACGGATGGCCAACTTAGGGAAGTTTGTGGGATGAAGCGTAAGCGAAAGATGTTTTGTGGTTGGCGTTGCAAATCAAGGCTCATTTTGGTTGATACTTCAAGAGTTGAATACAAAGGTGGGACTAGTGCTCAAATAGATGGGTCTAGGAGGATTGTTGGGCACTTCATAGAGGATTCTTCTTGTTCACCACCCGGATGGACTAATAATGATGATCAACCTCAAGACGGGTGTGAAAATAAAGTGTGGGATCCCGGATTACAAGAAGAGGATCAACTTTGGGAGCCCCAAGCTTGTGAAGAACTCCATCAACACTTTGCTCAATTCATGAAGAATCTTGGGGCACAATGGAGAACCAAGCATTGGTGGAAGTTCCAAGATGAATACAAGCACAAGCCACATTGATGAGGAGCTCCCCATAAGTCCAACTTAAGGACAATAAATAAAAGTGATAGGTGGGAGACACCCCACCATGGTAACATCTTTTCATTTTCTTTTTTGTAAATAGTGTAGAATTTAGTTAATTTCATATTTTGTTTAGTTAGTTGAGTATAGTTGATAGTTAGTATGTTAAATAAGGTTTTGAGGTGTTTTGGTAGCTGTTTGGAGGTTTGGAAAGCTTGAATTGGTGCAAAAACGTAGAAAATTTTTGAAAACAGAGAACCATCCACGCGTCCGCGCACTGCGTGCATACGCACACTTCAAGCATTTTTGACCACTTATGCGCACGCGTACATGGCGCGCGCGCGTAGATGCAGAAGTTCCACTCCCAGCCAACAAACCCGAGAGTTAGGCCTTCACTGTGCGACGTTGAGCCCCAGGCCCAACACCATCCGTGCGTACGCGCACCTGGCGCGTACGCGCCCATCATGCTGAATTCGCAATGCACGCGCAAGCGCACATGCCGCGCGCGCGTCGATTAGGCCACCTGCACCCCTGGTACTTTTACCAGAGAATTATGCAAACTCTGGGCCAACATTGAGCCACCGGCCTGACTAGCCACCCACGCAGACGCGCACTGTATGCGTCCGCGTCTCCCTCTCTGTTCCACCACCCGCGCGCGCGCCATGTGTGCGTACGCGCGGATGCCCTACCTACACCACATTTCTTTTCTTCTCCTCTTTCCATTTCTTTCCTTCCCCTCTCTTCTTCCTTTCTTCTACACCTCATCCAACACTTCCAAACACCATTGATAACCATTTATTTTAGTTAACTAATTAGTTAGTTAGTTAGTTAGTCGATTAGTTAGTTTTAGTTAGTTTTCATTTCATTTTCTCTTTTTTATTGTAAGTGTTGGATTGATATTCTTGTTTACCATTAATTGCTGCTGAGTACTAAACAGGGATGTTCTCTTAACATCATTATGTTTATAATCCTTGTTGGATTCTATGATTGAGGTTATATTTTGCTACTTGGTTTTGAGTTCTTCATGCTTACCTTTTAAGAATACCAAGTGATGAAAATTGCCTTCGAGCTTGTAACTCTTCTTGAATTACATGATTTGGCCACCATGTGGTTTGAGCCTTATTCTGTGATTAGGCAACCTCTTGATGGATATTGTGCATTTACCTTAGTGCATGGTGTTCATAATTATATGCATCCATATATGTTTAACTTGAATGCTTTCACGCTTCTTTATTGCTTGTTTTACCTTACAAGTTTACTTAAAGCATCTCAAGCATACTAGAATGAGTAAAGTGCATGCTTCTTTTATGACATAACTTTTATGCTAATGTGTGTTCTAAACCGCGCAATTTAGAATTCACACACTTAGTTGACATTAATGTCACACTAATTCACTCACTCAGTTCTAGTGATTTACCTCATTCCAACATTGTATGCTTCCTTGCTTTTATTTTCTCATCTTATGGTGTTGTTTTCTACTTTTCATGATGGATGCACCACAAGCAATAACGGAAGCAAGACTAAGAAAACACGTAGCACCGGTTGACCTACCAACTGAAGGTAGCAATCCGGAGATTTGCCGTACCCCCTTACTCATCTTTGAATGCACCGAGGATGGTGCAAATTTTTAAGTGTGGGGAGGTCGTCTGACCGGTCGGCAATTTTGACAAGCATGTGACTTATTTTCCTTCTTGTGTGCATTATTCTCTTTCTATGATTGTAATCTTTGAATTGTTTGATTCTTTATGTCCATTATTTCTTGTATTCATGCATTTATATGACTGAGGCCATCATTTTATTTAGCTCACTTACCCAAATGGCCTTACCTTTTATCTTCCTTTGTTAGCCAATTTTGAGCCTACGATTAACCCACTTATTCTTTATTTTAGCACATTACGAGCCTAAAGCAAAAAACAATGAAAGTCCCTTGTTTGGATCTTTGATTAGCTTAGGCTAGTGAGAGTGTTTATTATTCAAGTTTGGGGAGATTTGGGAACATTGGTTGGGATGAAAGGGTGTTTTTGTATCTCCATATTTGGGAATTGGGTACATATTCATGTGTTAATTAAAGGCAAAACCATATGCATTGATACTTTTGTATATACTTTATTGCAAAAAGAAAAAAATAGATATATACAAAATAAAAAATATATATATATGTCAAAAGAAAAAAAAAGAAAGAAAAAGAAAAGCAATAAAAAAAGGGACAACATGCCCCAAGTAAAGCTCAATAAAAATCAATGCATGTGTGTGGTGGTGACCAAAGATAGAATGCATGAGTGTGTGAAAAAGTGAAGAATGGGTAGTTAGGTTATATTTGAATTGTATAGGTAGTTATATAGGTTAGGTGGGTAGTTAGGTTAGGTTAATCAAAGATTCAAATTCTAGTCCACTTGACCATATGCATCCTTACCTTCACCCTAGCCCCATTACAACCTATGGGAAAGACCTCATTCTTGGGAATTGATTTATTTTGACCAAGCAATTGCATTTATTTAGATAGTTGCATATAGGTAGATTGCATCGCGCATTTAGTTAGTTCCCATTGAATAAATGCCATACCTTTACTTCATTCTTGGTTTAAGCATGAGGACATGCTTGGTTTAATTGTGGGGAGGTTGATAAACCCCATTTGTAGGGTTTATCTTGTGCTTGATTTAGGGGATTTTATAACCTTTTACCCACATTTATCCATTGAAATAGCATGGTTTTATAACTTCTCCTTTAATTGTGCTTAAGAGTGAAAACATACTTTTTAGGACTTAAAATAGCTAAATCTAATTCTCCTTGATTCCATTAGATGCCTTGATATGTTTGCTAAGTGATTTCAGATTTAGGAGGCAAGGATTGGACCAAGGGAATGAAGGAAAAACATGTAAAAATGGAGAACTCATGAAGAAATGAAGGAATCGCAAAAGCTGTCAAGCCGACCTCTTCGCACTTAATTGACCCTAACTTGAGCTACAGAGGTCCAAATGATGCGGTTCTAGTTGGGTTGGAAAGCTAACATCCGGGACTTCGAAACGATATAAGATTTGCTATGGTTGAATCACGCATGGTGACGCGTACGCGCATAGTACGCGCACGGGCCGTTGCTGCCACCTGGTTCACTTAAAGCAAAACGTGGCCAGCGAATTCTAAAGCCTTGTGAGCCCAATCCAACTCATTTCTGATGCTATTTAACCCAAGGAGTGAATGGGGAATCAAGATACTTCACAACATTTAGATGTTAGTTACCAGTTAGTTTTAGTTTAGCTTTTAGTTGGTTTCTAGAGAGAGAAGCTCTATCTTCTCTCTAGAATTAGAATTAGGTTAGTTCTTAGATCTAGATCTATTTCTTCTTCTTCTCTCTTCCAATTTTCGTTCCTCTCCTCTATTATAGTTGTAGAATTCTTCTTCTAATGTAAATCCTTTGTTTGTAGTTTGTGAATTCTCTTTTGTAGATCTACATTTCTCCTTCAATGCAATTAGTAAGTTCTTTGTTGTTTCATGATTGATTTGGTTTTCTTTTGTGGACCTCTTGCCTTTGTAGTTAGATCTCTCTTTAATTCTTGCAAATTCATATGTTTACCTGTATTGCACTCTATGTGTTTGATGAAATGTCTCTTATAGCTATTAGTTAGATTTTGTTCCTCTTGGCCTAGGTAGAGTAATTAGTGACACTTGAGTTATCTAATTCCTTTGTTGATTGGTAATTGGAGAGATTGCTAATTGGTTTGGAGTGCACTAAAGCTAGTCTTTCCTTGGGAGTTGGCTAGGACTTGTGGCTCAAGTCAATTCATCCTCTTGACTTTCCTTTATTTAGTAAGGGTTAACTAAGTGGTAGCAATGAACAATTCTCATCACAATTGAGAAGGATAACTAGGATAGGACTTCTAATTTTCATACCTTGCCAAGAGCCTTTTATAGTTGCTAGTTTATTTTCATTGCCATTTACTTTCATGCTTCTTATCTAAAACCCCAAAACACATTTCTAACCAATAACAAGACATTTTATTGTAATTCCTAGGGAGAACGACCCGAGGTTCAATACTTCGTTTATAAATTTTAGGGGTTTGTTTTAGTGACAAACAACTTTTTGTATGAAAGGATTATTGTTGGTTTAGAAACTATACTTGCAACGAGAATTCATTTGTGAAATTCTATACCATCAAAAATCCAATCATCAGCTTGTTCAGTCTCATCTAACATCTCCCACGAGTATCTCGATACCACTACATTCTTTTGCCACTCTAAAGGAAAGGTGGGCTCATCATTCTCATCCGGAAAAAAAAGGCCGAGCTCCTTCAATAGCTCGAACCCTAAAAAAGTAATTTTTGAAATCGCAAAAAGACTCATCAAACATGGGGAAAACCTTTTTCCCCTGTGAAGCTCGGAAAGAAACCCAAGCGGCTTTCTTCTTCACTACACCAGGCTTTGTCAAAACAAAGAGATAAAAGAAAAGAGATTGCAAAGTAGGGATGCCAAATTCACGACACAGCAGCTGAAATATTTTTATAAAACCCCAGGAATTGGGGTGAAGTTGGGATGGAGCT
>NC_029778.3:62613680-62621652 GCF_000817695.3 Arachis duranensis
TAATATTCATTTGACTAAAAAAGAAGTCATATGCATAAAAAAAGGGGCGCTCTCCAGCAATCCGGGTAGAAAAGCAAACCCTTTCATCAGAAGTCGGAGATACGAGCTCATAATTCTTCTCGTCACTACTGTTGCTACAAATCCTATGAAACTGCCTAAGTTGCTGATAAAACTCGGAGTCAACCAACGAGACGCATAAGAGGACCATAGAATCCACCCAATCGGCCATTCTCTCAGGGACCTAGGAAGACGTCTCAACAATATTTTTGCGAGAAGACATGGTTAACTAGTCCTATAAGAAGAAAAGAAGATTGGATTACTCAAAAAATACCTCGGAACACTAATTGAACAACTCGGGCATAAACGGAGGCAACTCACAAAACTAAAGCATATAGGTGTCAAAGAAACCAGGTAAAGCAACAAAAGGAAACCCTAAGACCCAATCCAAAAGGTTCCAAGGGCATCCTTTGGAGGCAGAAAAAAGATTCAGGGAAGCCTACAAGCCTACATCTTTACACGTCCCAACAAAAAGCAAATAAAGCCATCAAAATAAGCATTGATAGAAATTACAACCTCAGTCCACCCAACAGCAAGAACATGCCAAACAAAAAAACAGATAAAGGCGCAATCTTTTCTTCAAAAAATCAAACAAATCAAGCAACAACATGTAAAAGTCTTAGGAAGCTTCAACTGCCAAGGGAACATCAGGGAAGAAAAAGCCAGAAATCACAGCAACAAAAAATACAGAAAAGCGAAAAGGTTCAAACTTTCCCAAATATACACTCAAACAAAAACACTACTATACCAGGAAGTAGAACAATGCAAGCAAAAAAGAGAAGATGAACCAACCTAAAAAAGGAGAAGCGCGCGAAGAGCGAAGACGAAGAGATCAGGAGGTTCCGTTGAAAGCAAAAAGAGCACCCACGATCGCCAAACAATGTCACAAAGAAAAACGCGAAAGGGCAGACGACAGACGAAAACAACAAAAGTAAGAAAGAAAAGAGGAAGCTACAGAAAGGAGAAAAAACTGTCTCCGTGTGTGAAGTTCAAAATAAAAGAAAGCAAGAGAAACGGGGCATTGAAAACCAATTAATGAGGGCATTAAAAACCCTCGCGCATTCCCAAGGCCAGGGCACTAACGCAAAAGCGCACACTTTCAGAGGAAACAGAACAGAAACGTTCCGCATTCAAAAAAGGAGAACTCTACAAAAAAGAAATCGACAAAATGCTCGAGTTCGGCTTCACCAAAGAAGGATCGAAGTCATAAAACTAAAGACTCGACCTCAAAAAGGAAGACCGAGCTCGAGCAGGGGCACTGTTCATACCCTGGGTCGAGTTGTCTGACCCGGGATGTTCTACAGACAAAGCGACCGACCTTTTCAGGTCAGGATGACCCGACCTCTTCTCAAAGAGCTCGGCCAAGTCACAGGAAAGCCCAACAAAGGGCCCAAATAGAGGAACATGTCCCAAATCCAAGGGCAGCCCAAGCCCGTAGAGATAAAGGCGGTTCCCTTGAAGATACGAAGACCCCAGTCAAAGATAAGATAAAGATAAAAGATAAGATAACTAACTTATCTCATCTAAAGAGGTCACTCTACACTATTATAAATACGCTGGAGCACCCAGGTATAACTCACACTCTGATTCTACTCAATACCTGCTTAATACCCTTGCTAACTTAAGCATCGGAGTCCCTTGCAGGTACCCCCATCCTCCGGGGACGAAGGATCAACACCATTACCAAGTCCAACAAGTCGGACACAACAGCTCCGACCCACACAGAAGATCTCGTCCGAGATCGACCTACAATTTCAGGTAACCCCCGGAACAGTTACTGACGTTAGGATTTTTGCTGGTAAAGAACTTTCTAAAAATAGTCGCATTATAGATATAGATTCTAAACCAACAGAAATCCCTTCGTGCAAATGTTTTGGTTGTCACAAGTAACAAACCCCTTTAAAATTGATAACCGAGTATTTAAACCTCGGGTCGTCTTTTCAAGGAATTGCAGGGAGGTATGTTCTTATTATTGGTTATGTAAAAACGGTGTTTGGGGTTGAAAAAGGTTTCAAGTAAGAGAAATAGATTACAGAATTGATAAATTAATAACTAATAAAACTTTTGGCAAGGTATTAGAACCGGAAGTCCTATCCTTATCAATTGTGATGAGAATTGAATTTTAATCCCACTTAGTTAACCTTTACTAAAGCAAAGGAAAGTCAAGTGAAATAATTAGTTTGATCCTCACGTCCTAGTCAATCCCTGTGAGAAGACTAGCTTTAGAGCGATCTGCCAATTTCAACCACTACTTTATTTGATAATTCAAGAGTTACCAATTATTTAACTCAAGCCAAGAGGGAAAATTCTAAATTAAATTGAAGACATCATAAATAGATTAAAGCAATCATAAATCTGAAAATACCTCAAATTATATTAAATAGAAATATCAAATGTAACATGGAAAAGTTCATAGACAAATAAAAGAGAAAGTAAATAAAAAGAAACATTGAACCTGGGATCGAGAGTCACTCTTAAAACTAAGAGAAGTCCTAAATCCCTATCCTAAGAGAGAGAGAGGAGAGAACCTCTCTCCAAACTAAACCTAAATCATGAATTGTAACTAAAAATGCGAGCTCCCCCCGAATGGATGCATTCCCCACTTCATAACCTCTGGTCTATGCCTTCTGGACTTTGATTTGGGCCAAAAAGGGCTTCAGAATTCGCTATGAGTATTTTCTGCAATTTCTGGTGCGTGGCCTCTGTCACGCGTCCGCGTGGGTCACGCGGTCGCGTCGATTGGAGTTTTCCTTATCGCGCGGTCGCGTCAGTCATGCGGCCGCATCATAGGTGTTCTTCTTTAGGTGCGCGGTCGCGTCAGTCATGCGGCCGCGTCACTGCTTCTTCGCGCCTGGCATGCAGCCGCGTCGTCCATGCGGTCGCGTGGATGCCAGTTTCTCAAAAACTCCGTTTTACGCTTTCCTTCCATTATTGTATGTTCCCTTTTCCATCCTTTAAGTCATTCCTGCCTTAGAAGATCTGAAACTACTCAACACACTAATCATGGCATCGAATGGAAATAAAGGTAATTAAAATAATTAATTCTAAAGCATAGAAAACATGTTTTTCACATACATTACATAATAAGGAAGGGAAAGTAAAACCATGCAATTAATATGAATAAGTGGGTGAAGGATTGAATAAATCACTCAAACTAAGCACAAAATATATCATAAAATATGGGTTTATCAACCTCTCCACACTTAAACAATAGCATGTCCTCATGCTATATCCAAGGTAAAAAGTAAGGTTAAACTGGTGGAATGCCATGTAATGCAACCTATGTATGTGAATGCAACTAGATGCAGGGATGATTCTACCTAATTGGTGAAAGAGTAAATAAATCTTTCAAGAACAAATATGAACTGGATTTCACTAATTCAAATCACAGAATACAATATGAATAACTTGCAAGAAGAAGATAGCTTATGAAAGTAGGGAACATAGAATTGAGCGCTGAACCCTTACTGGTAGTGTATATCACTCTAATTCTCAAGTGTCTAGGGTCAATTCTCTCAATTCTCTACTAATCTTGCTTTCTATGGCTTGCTCTTCATCTAACAATCAACAAAAAAATTTAATGCACCAATACACTAATCAAGAGGTCTTTTAAGGGTTGTAATGGGGTTAGGGTCACGGTAGGATTGTATTTGGCCAAGTGGACTAAAATCTGAATCCTTAATTAACATAAACTTTCCGCCTAACTTAAGACAATCCATTTAATTAAAATGCAAACTCTAACTTTCCATTAACTGTGCTTTCCACATGTTCATGCATCCTAAAATTGAGTTTAGTACATATGCATTGATACCAACACTTACTTTGGGACATTTTGTCCCCTTTTTATTATTTGCTCTTTTCTTTTTCTTTTTCACTTTTTTTTTCTCAATGCATATGATTAAAGTATTGAATGCAATAATATGTGCTCAATTATTATTTTGCACATTTTCACTAAAATATACAATACCCAATTATTCAAACCAAATAATTTCAAACCCAACTTCCCCACACTTAAATCATGAGCACTTTTACTAGTCTAAGCTAACCAAGGATTCAAATTAAGGACATTATTGTTTTCCGCTTAGAGTTAGTAATAAGCTAAAGTAAAGAACAAATGGGTATATTAGGCTCAAATTGGTTTGCAAAGGATAATGAAAGGGTAAGGCCATATGGGTATGTAAGCTCAGTGAAACAAGGCCTCAATCATATAAGTGCATGCATACATCAAATGATGGAAATATAGAATTAAGCAAGACAAAGATCACAATTTTAGAGAGAAAAACACACACCAAAAATAAAATATTGGTTGGTAAAATACAACAAATTCAAATAGGCTCAAAAATCTCACAGGTTTTGTGTGTTCGAGCTTTAAACTATGTTCTAAAATAATATTTCTTCAAACAAGTTTTTCAAAAAGTTTTATTCAAATTAGTGAAATACTATAATAATTTCTTGAAAAAGAAAATATTACTTTAACCAAGTGGTAAAATATGCAAAAATCAAACAAATATGCAATCAATCATGCAAATGCAACAATGAACAAGGAAAATAAACCATTGGTGTTGAGATAGAAGAGTAACTAACCCATGGAGATCGGTATCGACCTCCCCACACTTAAAGATTGCACCATCCTCGGTGCATGCTGAGATGTGCAAGTAGACGGGTTTCTTCAACGGATGCATTTCTCCAAAGATTATGCAGATGGACTTGGTTGTTTCCCCTTTTAGAAGTGTCTCTTTTTCCCTTCCTCGGTGGCCATCCTGAAAGAAGAGGAAAAGGAAGAAAAAGTAACCCAGAAATAAAGATAAGAAAATAAATAAAGTATGGGTGTTAATGACCGATAATAAGGGTCTCAATTACATGGTAGCTATAACATGCAAGTGAGAAAATAATAGAAGCCATGGCATGACAGTTGGTGCAAGATTTGAAACATAGGAGAGGAGAGTGTGGGTAATGAAAGACAGTATAAGCTCATGTCAATGCAAAAAGGAATACAAATATCATAAAAGAATAGCATTGATTTAAATAATATTACCCAACAGTGTAAACAAGTCACTAAGCACCAGATAATATCAGAAAAGTTGTAACAGTTGAATAAGAAAGTTTAACACCAATGAAAATAATGCAATGAATAAAAGTATGCAATTAAGTAAGAGAAAATGAAAGATAAGAAGAATGAGAAGGAAAGAAGGGAAGAGGAAGTAAGTAAGAAAGGAGGGGGAAAATTAGGATGGGGAAGAAAAAAAAATATTTTGGCATATAGGTGTGCGACGCTGGCGACGCGGTCGCGTGGGTGACGCGGCCGTGTAGTGCGTAATAAGGTCAGGCGATGCGGATGCGTGTGTCATGCAATCGCGTCATTGAATTTGTGCTAGCGGCAGGAGTGCAACCTCACTTTTGCACAACTCTCTGTTCGAATTGCAATTTGCCAAAAATTAGGTGACGCGGTCGCGTGGGTGACGCGATCACGTGAGTGGGCTTCAGAAAGGAATGACACGGACGCGTCAGCGATACGGACGCGTCAGCAACGTGGTCGCGTGATAGGGATTGTGCGTCCAACACCAATCCAGCACCACTCTCACACAATAATTCGTGTGCACCCTTTTTTACGTCGAAAATCAGGGCACGCGGTCGCGTGGGAGGCCATTATTCCCATGTGACGCGGATGCGTCAGCGACGCAGTCGCGTGGGACGATTTGTGCCACTGGCATGCCTCCAGCCACGCTCCAGCGTGACTCTCAGTTCAACTTTCTTTTCTTCATAACGCACTGGTGACGGGGACGCGTCAGCGACGTTGCCGCGTCGCGTGCGTGAAAAAAATTTTTTTGATTATGCAGTATGCAGAGTGCAATGCTTATGCATGATTACAGGTTCAGTAAAAATTCAAAAACATTTTAAAACATACTCGAATTAAAACTGAAAAGGGAACGATCATACCATGGTGGGTTGTCTCCCACCTAGCACTTTTAGTTAAAGTCCTTAAGTTGGACATTTGAGGAGCTTCCTGTTATGGCAGCTTGTGCTTGAACTCATTCAGAAATCTCCACCAATGTTTGGAGTTCCAGTAGCCTCCGGGGTCCCAAACTAGAAGCAGAAAGCCTTCAAGTAAGTTAAAGCAAGTGACAAGGCCCCAAGAGTGTTGATTTCTAGATTGAATTCTGGGGTCCCAAATCTTGCTTTTGCACCCGTCTTCTTGTTGAGCAATATTGTTCTAGCCGGGCGGCAAACAGTCTAAATTCTCCCTGAAGCGGCCAAACAACTTCCTAGACCCATTCAGTTGAGCTTTATACCAACCTTTACGTTTAAATTTTGAGTACACAACCATGTTGAACCTTGCAGGATAAATCTTATCACTGACCATCTTCTTCTTACTCTTAATGCCACAGAGAGCTCTAAGTTGACCATCCGTCTCCGGTAGCCCATATTCAAATGGAATTAGAAAGCTAAGGGATATGAATTTTACCCACTTGAATGTTGTGAAGGATGATGGCAACTTAGGGGGAGGTGTTTTTAATGAACGTGCAAGCTCTACTCCCTTGTGCTCTCCTCTGACATCTTCCACCTCTTTGCAAGCTTCTTCAATTTCAACCTCTTCCTCTTGGTAGCTTTCTTCCAATTTAATCTTTTCTTCATTGTTCACCAAGGGCATGGGATGTTGTGTTTCATCTCCTTTAAACTCCATATCAAGTCCAATGGAAGAGGATTCAAATGTAGATAAGTATTCATCAATGATTGAATCCATCTCTTGATCGTCTCCTTCAAAGTCTTCAACTATGATATGCTTTGGAGGTTGTACACCCTCCTCAACATCAGCTTCAAACGTCTTTGAAGGGTGATCTATAACTTGACTTTCCCATGGAGGTTCAGCATCTCCTAAGTCTTCAACCACTGCCTCCTCTTCTTCTTCAATAATTCCAGCTTCCTCCACTTGTTCCAATATCAAATCGTGCTGCTCACTATCCACCAAAGTGCCCAATTTCTCCTTCCTGTTACATTCTTCAGTAGATTTCCCACATGAAACCATGGGGGTTCTTTGAATGTCCGAACGTCGGAAAGGTAATTGATAGGAGGGTTCATTTGTTGGGAGAAAGGGTTCATGGTGGGAAGGTGGTTCATCTTGATAATGATAAAGAGATGGTATATATTGAGGTGGTGGTTCTGTGTATGGTTCATTTGGCTCATAAGGTGGTTGGTATGGTGGATACGGGTTAGGGTCATGTGGAGGTGAATGGTGGAAAGGAGGTTGTGAGTGTGGTGGTTCAAAGTTATGTTGTGAGGATGGTCTATAGGCACGGGGTGGGGCTTTTGGTAGTTACAAGGTTGTCCACCATATCTTTCAGATGGGTATGTGATGAGCGGATAATTTGTACGCTTTTTGGCATTGTTTTTAGTATGTTTTTAGTATAATCTAGTTAGTTTTTAGTGTATTTTTATTAGTTTTTAGTTAAAATTCACTTTTCTGGACTTTACTATGATTTTGTGTGTTTTTCTGTGATTTCAGGTATTTTCTGGCTGAAATTGAGGGACCTGAGCAAAAATCTGATTCAGAGACTGAAAAGGACTGCAGATGCAGTTGGATTCTGACCTCCCTGAACTCGAAGTGGATTTTCTGGAGCTACAGAAGCCCAATTGGCGCGCTCTCAACGGCGTTGGAAAGTAGACATCCTGGGTTTTCCAGCAATATATGATAGTCCATACTTTGCCCAAGATTTGATGGCCCAAACCGGCGTTCAAAGTCACCCTCAGAAATTCCAGCGTTAAACGCCGGAACTGGCACCAAAATGGGAGTTAAACGCCCAAACTGGCATAAAAGCTGGCGTTTAACTCCAAGAAGAGTCTCTACACGAAAATGCTTCAATGCTCAGCCCAATCACACACCAAATGGGCTCGGAAGTGGATTTTTATGTCATTTACG
>NC_029778.3:62624756-62625007 GCF_000817695.3 Arachis duranensis
TTCTTTCCACCTCAAAAATTGAGTAAGCTTAGAGTGGAAGTCCAAACCTTCAGACAGAAGGAAGGAGAATCCCTCTATGAAGCTTGGGAAAGATACAAACAATTAATCAGAAAGTGTCCCACTGATATGCTTTCTGAATAGAGCATCATAGGTATTTTCTATGATGGTCTCTCTGAACTGTCCAAGATGTCTTTGGATAGCTCTGCTGGAGGATCTCTTCATCTGAAGAAGACGCCTACAGAAGCTCAAGC
>NC_029778.3:62625298-62625891 GCF_000817695.3 Arachis duranensis
GTGAATTACATGGGAGAATCCTATGGAAACACCTACAATCCTTCATGGAGAAATCATCCAAATTTTTCATGGAAGGATCAACAGAGACCTCAATAAGGTTTTAACAATAATAATGGTGGAAGAAACAGGTTTAGCAATAGCAAGCCTTTTCCATCATCTTCTCAGCAACAGACAGAGAGTTCTAAGCAGAATAACTCTGACTTAGCAACCATGGTCTCTGATCTGATCAAAACCAATCAAAGTTTCATGACTGAAACTAGGTCCTCCATTAGAAATTTGGAGGGACAAGTGGGTCAGCTGAGCAAGAAAATTACTGAACTCCCTCCTAGTACTCTTCCAAGCAATACAGAAGAAAATCCAAAAGGAGAGTGCAAGGCCATCAACATGGCCGAATTTTGGGAGGAAGGAGAGTCAGGGAACGCCACTGAGGAAGACCTCAATGGACGTCCACTGGCCTCCAATGAGTTCCCAAATGAGGAACCATGGGAATCTGAGGCCCAAAATGAGACCATAGAGATTCCATTAGACTTACTTCTGCCATTCATGAGCTCTGATGAGTATTCTTCCTCTGAAGAGGATGAGTATGTCACTGA
>NC_029778.3:62625968-62626222 GCF_000817695.3 Arachis duranensis
GACAAGTTATTTGGAAATGAGACTTGGGAGGATGAACCCCCTTTGCTCACCAAAGAATTAGATGACTTGTCTAGGCAGAAATTATCTCAAAAGAGACAAGATCCTGGGAAGTTTTCATTACCTTGTACCATTGGCACCATGACCTTCAAGAAGGCCTTGTGTGACCTAGGATCAAGTGTAAACCTCATACCTCTCTCTGTAATGGAGAAGCTAGGGATCTTTGAGGTGCAAGCTGCAAAAATCTCACTAGAGAT
>NC_029778.3:62628157-62628824 GCF_000817695.3 Arachis duranensis
GAAATTAGAGAAGATCAAAGAATCATGAGAGAGGAGCAACAGAGACAAGGAAGAGACATTGAGGAGCTCAAGTACTCCATAGGATCTTCAAGAGGAAGAAGGAGCCGCCATCACTAAGGTGGACCCGTTCTTTAATTTCCTTGTTCTTTATTTTTCTGTTTTTCGAATTTTAGTGCTTATGTTTATCTATGTTTGTATCTTGTGATCATTAGTGTCTATGCCTTAAAGTTATGAATGTCCTATGAATCCATCACCTTTCTTGAATAAAAAAAATGTGCTTAATTGAAAAAGATAAGAATTGCATGAATTTTGAATTTTATAACAGTTTAATTATTTTGATGTGGTGGCAATATTTTTGTTTTCTGAATGTATGCTTAAACAGTGCATATGTCTTTTGAATTTGTGGTTCATGAATGTTGGCTATTGAAAGAATGATGAAAAAGGAGACATGTTACTGAGGATCTGAAAAATCACTAAAATGATTCTTGAAGTAAGAAAAAAGCAGTGAATACAAAAAAAAAAGAGAAGGAGAAAAACGAAAAAAAAAGAAAGGGAGAAAAAGAAAAAGAAAGAGAAAAAGAGAAATAAAGTTGTGATCCAAGGCAAAAAGAGTGTGCTTAAGAACCTTGGACACCTCTAATTGGGGACTCTAGCAAAGCTGAGTCAC
>NC_029778.3:62633170-62634728 GCF_000817695.3 Arachis duranensis
CTATGATTGAGGTTATATTTTGCTACTTGGTTTTGAGTTCTTCATGCTTACCTTTTAAGAATACCAAGTGATGAAAATTGCCTTCGAGCTTGTAACTCTTCTTGAATTACATGATTTGGCCACCATGTGGTTTGAGCCTTATTCTGTGATTAGGCAACCTCTTGATGGATATTGTGCATTTACCTTAGTGCATGGTGTTCATAATTATATGCATCCATATATGTTTAACTTGAATGCTTTCACGCTTCTTTATTGCTTGTTTTACCTTACAAGTTTACTTAAAGCATCTCAAGCATACTAGAATGAGTAAAGTGCATGCTTCTTTTATGACATAACTTTTATGCTAATGTGTGTTCTAAACCGCGCAATTTAGAATTCACACACTTATTTGTCATTAATGTCACACTAATACACTCACCTCATTCTAGTGATTTATAAGCCATGTCTAATTTCATTGGACCGAGGTTTCAACTTATCATCACAAGAGCTTGTTGATTTCTATCAATCTTGCTATTGGGGCAGTGATCTGCTAAGGCTTGGCTGGCCTTTGGCCATGTCTAGTGTTTTGGACCGAAGCTTTCTTTGAAAGCTTGACTGGCTGTGAAGCCATGTCTAATTCCTGGACCGGAGTCTTAGACTAAACATTGCATGATTCCTGGAATTCTCATTAAGAATTTTGATACCTTTTTCCACTGTATTTTCGAAAAAGCACAAAAAAATTTACAAAATCATAAAATCCAAAAATTTCTTGTTTGAGTCTAGTGTCTCATTTTAAGTTTGGTGTCAATTGCATGTTTCTGTTCTCTTTGCATTCATGCATGTGTCTTCATTAATCTTCAAGTTGTTCTTGATGATTTCTTGCTCTGATCTTTGAATTCTCTTGACTTGAGTGTTTATGTGTCTCATATGCATTCTCATTGTTAGTGTCAGTAGTATACAAACTGCTAAGTTTGGTGTCTTGCATGCATTGTTATTTGATTTTAGTTGCATTTTGATTATTCCTTATTATTAAAAATCCAAAAATATTTTAAATTTGTGTCTTTTCAAGTCAATGATACAGAGAATTGAAGATTCAGAACATACTGCAGAGGAATTGCACAGAAAAAGCTGGGCATTCAAAACGCCCAGTGAAGAAGGACAGACTGGCGTTTAAACGCCAGCCAGGGTACCTGGTTGGGCGTTTAACGCCCAAAAGGGTAGTGTTTTGGGCGTTAAACGCCAGAATGTGCACCATTCTGGGCGTTTAACGCCAGGATGGCACAAGAGGGAAGATTCTGTTTTCAATTCAATTTTTTTTCAAGTTTTCAAAGTTTTTCAAAATCAAATCTTTTTCAGATCATATCTTTTCAATCATATGTTTTCAAATTCAATTTCTTTCCTTTTTCAAAGATACTTGCTATCAATTAATGATTTGATTCAACATTTCAAGTATGTTGCCCTTTCTGTTGAGAAAGGTTTAATATTTGAATCATATCTTTTCTTGATAGCCAAGATTTTTTTAATTTTCAAAATCAAATCTTTTTAAAAAAAAAATGTTTTTCAAATCATATCTCCTCAA
>NC_029778.3:62638162-62639093 GCF_000817695.3 Arachis duranensis
GAGCAAACCTTTTAAGTTTGGTGTGGTAAAAGCATTGCTTTTTGTTTTTCCATAACCATTTATGGCATCCAAGGCCGGAGAAACCTCTAGAAAGAGGAAAGGGAAGGCAAAAGCTTCCATCTTCGAGTCATGGGAGATGGAGAGATTCATCTCAAGGGTGCATCAAGACCACTTCTATGAAGTTGTGGCCTTGAAGAAGGTGATCCCTAAGGTCCCTTTTTCACTCAAAAAGAGTGAATATCCAGAGATCCGACATGAGATCCGAAGAAGAGGTTGGGAAGTTCTTACCAACCCCATTCAACAAGTCGGAATCTTGATGGTTCAAGAGTTCTATGCCAATGCATGGATCACCAAGAACCATGATCCAAGTATGAACGCGGATCCTAAGAATTGGCTTACTATGGTTCGGGGGAAATACTTGGTTTTTAGTCCAGAAAATGTAAGGTTGGCATTCAACTTGCCCATGATGCAAGGAGATGAACATCCTTACACTAGAAGAGTCAACTTTGATCAAAGGTTGGACCAAGTCCTCACAGTCATATGTGAAGAGGGCGCCTAATGAAAGAGAGATTCCCACGAGCAACCGGTCCGAAGTTACCATAGACCGAGCTATCATGATTCATAGCATCATGATTGGAGAAGAAATAGAAGTTCATGAGGTTATAGCTCAAGAACTCTATAAGGTGGCGGACAAGTCCTCTACCTTGGCAAGGTTAGCCTTTCCTCACCTCATTTGTCACCTCTGTTATTTAGTTGGAGTTGACATAGAGGGAGACATCCCCATTGATGAGGACAAGCCCATCACTAAGAAGAGGATGGAGCACACAAGAGACCCCACTCATCATGAGATCCCTGAGATTCCTCAAGGGATGCACTTTCCTCCACAAAACTATTGGGAGCAACTAAACACCTCCCTAGGAGAATTGAGTTC
>NC_029778.3:62641741-62644792 GCF_000817695.3 Arachis duranensis
TTGTAGAATGGTCGTTGTCCATGATATCTTGGAGGGTGTTGTTGCCTAAAGGGTTGATTAGATCCTCTTGGCTCCATCCATCCTTGATTGGTCTGACCGTGATGCATATTCCTTCTGTGGTTTCTATTTCCTTCAACAAAGTTAGAACCAAACTCAAAGCGAGAGGGGTGAGAATTCATAGTAGTTATCAGAAATAAGGGAAAAAAGGAGAAACAAATAAACAAGTAAAAGAAAAATATTTTTTTTAAAAATATTTATAATAACCAATAATAAGGCACACGTTTGAAATTCCCTGGCAACGACGCCATTTTGACGTTAGGATTTTTGCTAGTAAAGAATTTTACAAAAATAGTCGCGTTGTAGATATAGATTCTAAACCAACTGAAATCCCTTCGTACAAACATTTTGGTTGTCATAAGTAACAAACCCCTTTGAAATTGATAACCGAGTATTCAAACCTCGGGTCATCTTCTCAAGGAATTGTAGGGAGGTATGTTCTTATTATTGGTTATGGAAAAACAGTGTTTGGGGTTGAAAAAGGTTTCAAGCAAGAGAAATAGATTACAAAATTGATAAATTAATAACTAATAAAACTTTTGGCAAGGTATTAGAACTGGAAGTCCTATCCTTATCAATTGTGATGAGAATTGGATTTTAATCCCACTTAGTTAACCTTTACTAAAGCAAAGGAAAGTCAAGTGAAATAATTAGTTTGATCCTCAAGTCCTAGTCAATCCCTGTGGGAAGACTAGGTTTAGAGCGATCTGCCAATTTCAACCACTACTTTATTTGATAATTCAAGAGTTACCAATTATTTAACTCAAGCCAAGAGGGAAAATTCTAAATTAAATTGAAGACATCATAAATAGATTAAAGCAATCATAAATCTGAAAATACCTCAAATTATATTAAATAGAAATATCAAATGTAACATGGAAAAGTTCATAGACAAATAAAAGAGAAAGTAAATAAAAAGAAACGTTGAACCTGGGATCGAGAGTCACTCCTAAAACTAAGAGAAGTCCTAAAACCCTATCCTAAGAGAGAGAGGAGAGAACCTCTCTCCAAACTAAACCTAAATCATGAATTGTAACTAAAAATGCGAGCTCCCCCCGAATGGATGCATTCCCCCACTTCATAACCTCTGGTCAATGCCTTCTGGACTTTGATTTGGGCCAAAAAGGGCTTCAGAATTCGCTATGAGTATTTTCTGCAATTTCTGGTGCGTGGCCTCTGTCACGCGTCCGCGTGGGTCACGCGGTCGCGTCGATTGGAGTTTTCCTTATCGCGCGGTCGCGTCAGTCATGCGGCCGCGTCATAGGTGTTCTTCTTTAGGTGCGCGGTCGCGTCAGTCATGCAGCCGCGTCACTGCTTCTTCGTGCCTGGCATGCGGCCGCATTGTCCATGCGGTCGCGTGGATGCCAGTTTCTCCAAACCTCTGTTTTATGCTTTCCTTCCATTTTTGTATGTTCCCTTTTCCATCCTTTAAGTCATTCCTGCCTTAGAAGATCTGAAACTACTCAACACACTAATCATGGCATCGAATGGAAATAAAGGTAATTAAAATAATTAATTTTAAAGCATAGAAAACATGTTTTTCACATACATCACATAATAAGGAAGGGAAAGTAAAACCATGCAATTAATATGAATAAGTGAGTGAAGGATTGAATAAATCACTCAAACTAAGCACAAAATATATCATAAAATATGGGTTTATCAACCTCCCCACACTTAAATAGTGTAGAATTTAGTTGATTTCATATTTTGTTTAGTTAGTTGAGTATAGTTGATAGTTAGTATGTTAAATAAGGTTTTGAGGTGTTTTGGTAGCTGTTTGGAGGTTTGGAATGCTTGAATTGGTGCAAAAACGTAGAAAATTTTTGAAAATAGAGAACCATCCACGCATCCGCACACTGCGTGCATACGCACACTTCAAGCATTTTTGACCACTTATGCGCACGCGTACATGGCGCGCGCGCATAGATGCAGAAGTTCCACTCCCAGCCAACAAACCCGAGAGTTAGGCCTTCACTGTGCGACGTTGAGCCCCAGGCCCAACACCATCCGTGCGTACGCGCACCTGGCGCGTACGCGCCCATCATGCTGAATTCGCAATGCACGCGCAAGCGCACATGCCGCGCGCGCGTCGATTAGGCCACCTGCACCCCTGGTACTTTTACCAGAGAATTGTGCGAACTCTGGGCCAACATTGAGCCATCGGCCTGACTAGCCACCCACGCAGACGCGCACTGTACGCGTCCGCGTCTCCCTCTCTGTTCCACCACCCGCGCGCGCGCAATGTGTGCGTATGCGCGGATGCCCTTCCTACACCACATTTCTTTTCTTCTCCTCTTTCCATTTCTTTCCTTCCCCTCTCTTCTTCCTTTCTTCTACACCTCATCCAACACTTCCAAACACCATTGATAACCATTTATTTTAGTTAACTAATTAGTTAGTTAGTTAGTTAGTCGATTAGTTAGTTTTAGTTAGTTTTCATTTCATTTTCTCTTTTTTATTGTAAGTGTTGGATTGATATTCTTGTTTACCATTAATTGCTGCTGAGTACTAAACAGGGATGTTCTCTTAACATCATTATGTTTATAATCCTTGTTGGATTCTATGATTGAGGTTATATTTTGCTACTTGGTTTTGAGTTCTTCATGCTTACCTTTTAAGAATACCAAGTGATGAAAATTGCCTTCGAGCTTGTAACTCTTCACTAATACACTCACTTCATTTTAGTGATTTGCCTCATTCCAACAATGTATGCTTCCTTGCTTTTGTTTTCTCATCTTATGGTGTTATATTTTTATTTTTCATGACGAATGCACCACAAGCAAACATGGAAGCAAGACTAAGAACACGCAGCAACCCGGAGAGTCGTCGTACCCCCTTACTCATCTTTGAGTGCACCGAGGACGGTGCAAACTTTTAAGTGTGGGGAGGTCGTCTGACCGGTCGGCGATTTTGGGTGACAAGTTTCTAATCCCAACACTTTTGCATTTCATTTTAAGATTTTAGGATTTTTACTTGCATTTTCTTAATTTT
>NC_029778.3:62644848-62646325 GCF_000817695.3 Arachis duranensis
ATTTTTGCATATGTATACACAATAAGCTTAGTCAAAATAACGAAATTTTTCAAGATGAAATTTTTCAAGGATTTCTATCTATAGGGCACCAATTGATTTGAGTGAAAACTTTTCATTAAACTTGCTTGAATTATATATCTTGTGGATCATGTTTTTGAGCTAAGAACACAAGCAAGTGAGTTTTGAGCCTAATGGTGTGGTTACATCTTATAACCACTTATTTTCCTTCCTGTGTGCATTATTCTCTTTCTATGATTGTAATCTTTGAATTGTTTGATTCTTTATGTCCATTATTTCTTGTATTCATGCATTTATATGACTGAGGCCATCATTTTATTTAGCTCACTTACCCAAATGGCCTTACCTTTTATCTTCCTTTGTTAGCCAATTTTGAGCCTACGATTAACCCACTTGGTTCTTTAATTTAGCACATTACAAGCCTTAAAGCGGAAAACAATAAAAGTCCTTATTTAGATCTTTGATTAGCTTAGGCTAGTGTGTGTGAGTATCATTCAAGTGTGGGAACCTTGGGACATTGGGTGAATAAAAGGGTAGTTTTGTATTATTATTGAAAATATTGGGAATTGGGTACATACTCATGTATTGATCAAATATAAAACCTTATGCATTGATGCTCTTGTATATAGAAAGAAAAAAATGAGAAAAAGAAAAGAAAAAAGAAAAGAAAAAGAAAAATAATATGGAAAAGAAATAGAAAAAATAGAAAAAGAAAGAAAAAGAAGAAAAAGAAAGAAATAAAAAAGGGGACAAAATGCCCCAAAGCAAAGTGTAGCTCAATAAAATCAATGCATGAGTGTTGTGAAATGAAAAGAAATTGCATGAGTATGTGAAAAAGTAAGAAATTGGTAGTTAGGTTAGCTTTGAAATTGTATAGGATGTAATAGGTTAGGTGGGAAGTTTAAGCTTATCAAATATTCAAATTTCAAGCTCACTTGACCAAATATGCATCCTACCTTGACCCTAGCCCCATTACAACCAAAGAAAAGACCTCATGATAGCATAGCCCCATTACAACCTAAAGAAAAGACCTCATGATACTTGTATGCATGCATGAAATATATGTTGATTGTTAGAAGAAGAACAAATCTTGGAAAGCATGATTAGGGGAGAATTGAGAGAATCAACCCCAAACACCGAGCGAATAGAGTGCAAATACATTCAGTGAGGGTTTGATGCTCAATTACATGTTTCCACCTACGGTCATCTCTTCTCATGCAAGTTTGTAAAAATATTTAATAACTCAATTCAACTTTGGATTAGACTTGCTAGTCCTTATCCCTTGTGCATATATGCTTCTTGGGAATTGATTTATTTTGACCAAGCAATTGCATTTATTTAGATAGTTGCATATAGATAGATTGCATCTAGTTAGTTTATATTGAATAAATGATAGTACCCTTTGTCTCTTTCTTAGTTGAGCATGAGGACATGCTTGGTTTAAGTGTGGGGAGGTTGA
>NC_029778.3:62654969-62658282 GCF_000817695.3 Arachis duranensis
CCCTTGTGCATATATGCTTCTTGGGAATTGATTTATTTTGACCAAGCAATTGCATTTATTTAGATAGTTGCATATAGGTAGATTGCATCGCGCATTTAGTTAGTTCCCATTGAATAAATGCCATACCTTTACTTCATTCTTGGTTTAAGCATGAGGACATGCTTGGTTTAATTGTGGGGAGGTTGATAAACCCCATTTGTAGGGTTTATCTTGTGCTTGATTTAGGGGATTTTATAACCTTTTACCCACATTTATCCATTGAAATAGCATGGTTTTATAACTTCTCCTTTAATTGTGCTTAAGAGTGAAAACATACTTTTTAGGACTTAAAATAGCTAAATCTAATTCTCCTTGATTCCATTAGATGCCTTGATATGTTTGCTAAGTGATTTCAAATTTAGGAGGCAAGGATTGGACCAAGGGAATGAAGGAAAAACATGTAAAAATGGAGAACTCATGAAGAAATGAAGGAATCGCAAAAGCTGTCAAGCCGACCTCTTCGCACTTAATTGACCATAACTTGAGCTACATAGGTCCAAATGATGCGGTTCTAGTTGGGTTGGAAAGCTAACATCCGGGACTTCGAAACGATATAAGATTTGCTATGGTTGAATCACGCATGGTGACGCGTACGCGCATAGTACGCACACGGGCCGTTGCTGCCACCTGGTTCACTTAAAGCAAAACGTGGCCAGCGAATTCTAAAGCCTTGTGAGCCCAATCCAACTCATTTCTGATGCTATTTAACCCAAGGAGTGAAGGGGGAATCAAGATACTTCACAACATTTAGATGTTAGTTACCAGTTAGTTTTAGTTTAGCTTTTAGTTGGTTTCTAGAGAGAGAAGCTCTCTCTTTTCTCTAGAATTAGGATTAGGTTAGTTCTTAGATCTAGATCTATTTCTTCTTCTTCTCTCTTCCAATTTTCGTTCCTCTCCTCTATTGTAGTTGTAGAATTCTTCTTCTAATGTAAATCTTTTGTTTGTAGTTTGTGAATTCTCTTTTGTAGATCTACATTTCTCCTTCAATGCAGTTGGTAAGTTCTTTGTTGTTTCATGATTGATTTGGTTTTCTTTTGTGGACCTCTTGCCTTTGTAGTTAGATCTCTCTTTAATTCTTGCGAATTCATATGTTTACTTGTATTGCACTCTATGTGTTTGATGAAATGTCTCTTATAGCTATTAGTTAGATTTTGTTCCTCTTGGCCTAAGTAGAGTAATTAGTGACACTTGAGTTATCTAATTCCTTTGTTGATTGGTAATTGGAGAGATTGCTAATTGGTTTGGAGTGCACTAAAGCTAGTCTTTCCTTGGGAGTTGGCTAGGACTTGTGGCTCAAGTCAATTCATCCTGTAAAACCTGGTTAATTAACGGCTAATTAACCCATAAATGAGAATTTATTCTAGAAAGCCCAAAATGTGATTTTTATGGCTAAATATGATAGAGGAGATTGAGACGAGAATTTTGGTACCAATTTTATAGAATTCGGACCAAGATTGGACCGAACGGGCCAAACCGGGCCAATTGGACCCAAAGTGGGCCCTTGGCCCAACATGACTTAACCAAAACCCTAGTTTTCAGCACTCTCTCTCCTCATTTGTTACACACACAAGCTGAAATTAGAGAGAAAGGGAGGAAGAACACTCTCTCAAGTTCTCTCCCTTGGTTGATCTTCAAACCACCATAACTTTTGATCTAGAGCTCCGATTGCCGCTCCGTTTGCGGCCACGCGTTCACCGCGGAGAGCTCTACAAAACTCATACAACCAATCTTGAGGTAAGCCACGTGTTGTTGTTCGAAATCTCAGCCCTTATTTTCGAGTTTCATGGGTGAAATGTTGAGATTTTGGGTTCTTTGATGTTATAGGACCCAACTCTCTTGAAGGAGAAGGTTAATCTTGTCTCCTTGGACCTTGGGTGTGGTTGTGTATGTGTGGATATTGGAGCTTGATTGGTGATTTTGAAAAGCTTGGAAAGGGCTTGGTGGTGAAAAATCTGTTCTTGGAGGTATTGAGGCCTTGAGAGCTTGTGGATAAGTGGTCTGGAAGTGCTCCGGGTGAGCTTGGGAAAATCGGCTAAGGTATGGTTTCGGTTTCCCGTATCTAATATGTAATGTGGTAGGAAATACTTAGGCTAGAGGCCCTAAGATAGGCATTGAATGGTTGATGTTGTTGAATGATTGAGATATATGATGTGGTCATATGTGTGATGATGATTATTGATGCCTTGGTAGTATGACGTATGAGAAATATGCATGTTGTGATATATGCTTGATGATTGGTTATGGTTGAATTGTGGGTTGAACCATTGAGGAGGCTTGATGTTGAAATTGATGTATTTTGATTGATTTCAAAGGAAAGGGATGAAAATGGCATGTTTTGATTGGTTTTGAAAAGAGTTGAAAATGACATGTTTGAAAATGGCACTTTGTGGTTTTTATGAAAAACATAGTTTTTGGGTATACTTTGACGGGACATAACTTGGACTACGAATCTCTGTTTTGTGCCAAATCTGTTTAGAAATGAAATTGGATCCGGGATGTCCATGCCGTTCGAAGAACGGGTGAAAAATGATTTAAAATGAGGAAGTTATGTCCGTTGGAAGATTGGGGTTTAAATTGGTGAATTCTGCAGCTTTTAACTTAGAAAATTTTTAGCAGAATGACCCCTTGCGCGTGGGCGCACTTGGCGCGTGCGCGCCGTTCTTCCCGAAAATGCCATCCACGCATGCGCGTGATGTGCGCGGGCGCGCCGATGGTACTGCACCCAATGCCCAGCCATTTTCCAGAGAGTTATGCTAGAATTGTGCCAGTGTTGTGCCTGGGGCACGAGAACACCCACGCGTACGCGTGGTTGACGCGTACGCGCCGGTTGGCAAATTTTTAATCCACGCATTGGCGTGCATGACGCTTGTGCGTCGATGAGTTTTGAGGCCACCCACGCGTGTGCGTGGAGTGCGCGTACGCGTGGACCTGTTTTCATCCCAAAGTTGATTTTTGAGTTTTAAAAGCCAAATCTCATACTTCTAAGTCTCCGATCTCACCACTTATATCTTAAATCATTATGATATGTCTAGCTATGAGAAGAAAGGCTAGTGAATGTGGTAGCTTGCGAGTGAAGCAAGGGAAAATGAATGATCAATGAGGATCATTGATGATTATGTGAGATGTGGAGGATGGTGGTGGAAGTGCTTGTATGCCATTGGCCGAGGGGCCGTAATTGTTTATGAATATTGGCTGGTTCTGGATTGAACCGTGAGCCGGAATAGCTGTGTATGCTATGAATATTGGCTGGTTCTGGATTGAACCGTGAGCCGGA
>NC_029778.3:62658732-62677203 GCF_000817695.3 Arachis duranensis
CTAGGATTGCCTTCGGCTTTCCTCTATTATTATGTATTATATATGTGGAAGCTGTTACCATGCTGGGGACCTCTGGTTCTCACCCATGCGGATTTTGTGGTTTTCAGATGCAGGACGTGAGGTTTCCCGTTGAGGCATGCTGGAGGTTTCTAGACTTGCGAAGATCCTTTGTTCTCGGGGCTATGTTTTGGTTTATATGTTTTGCTTAGATACTTCTATCTCCATTAAATAATACAAACTGTGATGACTCCTCTTATGGGAGAATTTTGGAGAATAGGTTTTATGTATTGTTGTCCCTTTGGGTTTCCTTGGGGTTTTCCTTATTTTTATCATATGTATATATTGTTATGCTCGGACCGGTTATCTTCGCAGCCGGATCTTGAGTCTTGATATTCCTGTTTTTGACACTCCTTTGTATATATATAATCTCGTGTTGGTTATCCTTGTTCGTTACGTTGTCGATCGGAGTGTTGCGCTTTAGAGTTGCGATGTTTTTTTGTTTACCCCTTTTTCTACAAAGGCTCCTAGTTATAATCAATCATTCCTACTACTATATGTACTAAATTTTTATTTTAGAGGTCGTAATACCTTGCCATCTCTGAATTATGACTTAAGCATAAGACTCTGTATGGTAGGGTGTTACACATCCACTTGACTTTCCTTTATTTAGTAAGGGTTAACTAAGTGGTAGCAATGAACAATTCTCATCACAATTGAGAAGGATAACTAGGATAAGACTTCTAATTTTCATACCTTGCCAAGAGCCTTTTATAGTTGCTAGTTTATTTTCATTGCCATTTACTTTCATGCTTCTTATCTAAAACCCCAAAACACATTTCTAACCAATAACAAGACATTTTATTGTAATTCCTAGGGAGAACGACCCGAGGTTCAATACTTCGTTTATAAATTTTAGGGGTTTGTTTTAGTGACAAACAACTTTTTGTATGAAAGGATTATTGTTGGTTTAGAAACTATACTTGCAACGAGAATTCATTTGTGAAATTCTATACCATCAAAAATCCAATCATCACTTCCAGCACAGTCACAAAAGCTTGTTCAGTCTCATCTAACATCTCCCACGAGTATCTCGATACCACTACATTCTTTTGCCACTCTAAAGGAAAGGTGGGCTCATCATTCTCATCCGGAAAAAAAGGCCGAGCTCCTTCAATAGCTCGAACCCTAAAAAAGTAATTTTTGAAATCGCAAAAAGACTCATCAAACATGGGGAAAACCTTTTTCTCCTATGAAGCTCGGAAAGAAACCCAAGCGGCTTTCTTCTTCACTACACCAGGCTTTGTTAAAACAAAGAGATAAAAGAAAAGAGATTGCAAAGTAGGGATGCCAAATTCACGATATTTTTATAAAACCCCAGAAATTGGGGTGAAGTTGGGATGGAGCCACATTACAGGACCATAACAGGTTGGTTTCAAAAGGGGTAAAAGGAAGAGTAATATTCATTTGACTAAAAAAGAAGTCATATGCATAGAAAAAGGGGCGCTCTCCAGCAATCCGGGTAGAAAAGCAAACCCTTTCATCAGAAGTCGGAGATACGAGCTCATAATTCTTCTCGTCACTACTGTTGCTACAAATCCTATGAAACTGCCTAAGTTGCTGACAAAACTCGGAGTCAACCAACGAGACGCATAAGAGGACCATAGAATCCACCCAATCGGCCATTCCCTCAGGGACCTAGGAAGACGTCTCAACAATATTTTTGCGAGAAGACATGGTTAACTAGTCCTACAAGAAGAAAAGAAGATTGGATTACTCAAAAAATACCTCGGAACACTAATTGAACAACTCGGGCATAAACGGAGGCAACTCACAAAACTAAAGCATATAGGTGTCAAAGAAACCAGGTAAAGCAACAAAAGGAAACCCCAAGACCCAATCCAAAAGGTTCCAAGGACATCCTTTTGAGGCAGAAAAAAGATTCAGGGAAGCCTACAAGCCTACATCTTTACACGTCCCAACAAAAAGCAAATAAAGCCATCAAAATAAGCATTGATAGAAATTACAACCTCAGTCCACCCAACAGCAAGAACATGCCAAACGAAAAAATAGATAAAGGGGCAATCTTTTCTTCAAAAAATCAAACAAATCAAGCAACAACATGCAAAAGTCTTAGGAAGCTTCAACTGCCAAGGGAATATCAGGTAAGAAAAAGCCAGAAATCACAGCAACAAAAAATACAGAAAAGCGAAAAGGTTTAAACTTTCCCAAATATACACTCAAACAAAAATACTACTGTACCAGGAAGTAGAATAATGCAAGCAAAAAAGAGAAGATGAACCAACCTAAAAAAAGGAGAAGCGCGCGAAGAGCGAAGACGAAGAGATCAGGAGTTGCCGTTGAAAGCAAAAAGAGCACCCACGATTGCCAAACAATGTCACAAAGAAAAACGCGAAAGGGCAGACGACAGACGAAAACAACAAAAGTAAGAAAGAAAAGGGGAAGCTACAGAAAGGAGAAAAAACTGTCTCCGTGTGTGAAGTTCAAAATAAAAGAAAGCAAGAGAAACGGGGCATTGAAAACCAATTAATGAGGGCATTAAAAACCCTCGCGCATTCCCAAGGCCAGTGCACTAACGCAAAAGCGCGCACTTTCAGAGGAAACAGAACAGAAACGTTCCGCATTCAAAAAAGGAGAACTCTACAAAAAAGAAATCGACAAAATGCTCGAGTTCGGCTTCACCAAAGAAGGATCGAAGTCATAAAACTAAAGACTCGACCTCAAAAAGGAAGACCGAGCTCGAGCAGGGGCACTGTTCATACCCTGGGTCGAGTTGTCAGACTCGGGATGTTCTACAGACAAAGCGACCGACCTTTTCAGGTCAGGATGACCCGACCTCTTCTCAAAGAGCTCGGCCAAGTCACAGGAAAGCCCAACAAAGGGCCCAAATAGAGGAACACGTCCCAAATCCAAGGGCAGCCCAAGCCCGTAGAGATAAAGGCGGTTCCCTTGAATATACGAGGACCCCAGTCAAAGATAAGATAAAGATAAAAGATAAGATAACTAACTTACCTCATCTAAAGAGGTCACTCTACACTATTATAAATACGCTGGAGCACCCAGGTATAACTCACACTCTGATTCTACTCAATACCTGCTTAATACCCTTGCTAACTTAAGCATCGGAGTCCCTTGCAGGTACCCCCCACCCTCCGGGGATGAAGGATCAACACCATTACCAAGTCCAACAAGTCGGACACAACAGCTCCGACCCACGCAGAAGATCTCGTCCGAGATCGACCTACAGTTTCAGGTAACCCCCGGAACAATTACTGACGTTGGGATTTTTGCTGGTAAAGAACTTTCTAAAAATAGTCGCGTTGTAGATATAGATTCTAAACCAACAGAAATCCCTTCGTGCAAATGTTTTGGTTGTCACAAGTAACAAACCCCTTTAAAATTGATAACCGAGTATTTAAACCTCGGGTCGTCTTTTCAAGGAATTGCAGGGAGGTATGTTCTTATTATTGGTTATGGAAAAACAGTGTTTGGGATTGAAAAAGGTTTCAAGTAAGAGAAATAGATTACAGAATTGATAAATTAATAACTAATAAAACTTTTGGCAAGGTATTAGAACCGGAAGTCCTATCCTTATCAATTGTGATGAGAATTGAATTTTAATCCCACTTAGTTAACCTTTACTAAAGCAAAGAAAAGTCAAGTGAAATAATTAGTTTGATCCTCAAGTCCTAGTCAATCCCTGTGGGAAGACTAGCTTTAGAGCGATCTGCCAATTTCAACCACTACTTTATTTGATAATTCAAGAGTTATCAATTATTTAACTCAAGCCAAGAGGGAAAATTCTAAATTAAATTGAAGACATCATAAATAGAATAAAGCAATCATAAATCTGAAAATACCTCAAATTATATTAAATAGAAATATCAAATGTAACATGGAAAAGTTCATAGACAAATAAAAGAGAAAGTAAATAAAAAGAAACATTGAACCTGGGATCGAGAGTCACTCCTAAAACTAAGAGAAGTCCTAAATCCCTATCCTAAGAGAGAGAGGAGAGAAACTCTCTCCAAACTAAACCTAAATCATGAATTGTAACTAAAAATGTGAGCTCCCCCCGAATGGATGCATTCCCCACTTCATAACCTCTGGTCTATGCCTTCTGGACTTTGATTTGGGCCAAAAAGGGCTTCAGAATTCGCTATGAGTATTTCTGCAATTTCTGGTGCGTGGCCTCTGTCACGCATCCACGTGGGTCACGCGGTCGCGTCGATTGGAGTTTTCCTTATCGCACGGTCGCGTCAGTCATGCGGCCGCGTCATAGGTGTTCTTCTTTAGGTGCGCGGTCGCGTCAGTCATGCGGCCGCGTCACTGCTTCTTCGTGCCTGGCATGCGGCCGCGTTGTCCATGCGGTCGCGTGGATGCCAGTTTCTCCAAAACTCCGTTTTATGCTTTCCTTCCATTTTTGTATGTTCCCTTTTCCATCCTTTAAGTCATTCCTGCCTTAGAAGATCTGAAACTACTCAACACACTAATCATGGCATCGAATGGAAATAAAGGTAATTAAAATAATTAATTCTAAAGCATAGAAAACATGTTTTTCACATACATCACATAATAAGGAAGGGAAAGTAAAACTATGCAATTAATATGAATAAGTGGGTGAAGGATTGAATAAATCACTCAAACTAAGCACAAAATATATCATAAAATATGGGTTTATCAGTTACCAACACTCCTTCTCTTCCCTCCATAACTCCTCCTCAAACCCTTCGGTTTCTCCCCACTATCTTTACTGCTTCTCTTCCCTCAAAAATCTGAAACCAACCAAATGAGGAAGAAAACCATAGCTTAAAGGCCTCCGTGGGAAAAGGTTTACAAGCTTCCTACAAAACCCTCAACTCGCTCCCAAGACCGAACCTTCACTCTTTCTCCTTCTCCTCCAACCTCACCTCCTCGTCTGGATACTATGGCTCGCACAAAGAATCTTTCCAAGGTTCCACCTTTAGCCAAGCCAATGCCACCTCCAAGGGAACCTCAATCAAAGCCTGGGTCATCAAAGCCGAGCTCGTCAAAAGGGAAACGACCAGTAGCGCCTGAACCTGCCTCTGAGCCCACACAACCTAGGACAATGTATGTTCCCTTGCGTTCATAGAGAGGTAATCCTTGTATACCCCTTAAATCAGTTAAAGAACCATACATTGATCCCTTTGCACATAAATCCCACTTCATGACATCTCACTCTAACTATAATCCTTATAGATTTAGGTCTGCCATGAACAATGACTTTTATGATGGAGTTATCAAGTAACGTACCATGTGTCCCTCTTTTCTTGCTGATTTCCCTAACCTGAAAAAGAAAGGTTTTCCATATGTTGAAAATTTGGAATTTTTAGATTGGAATCACCTTTTTATATCAAAAAACCTGTTTATCCTCTGTTGGTAAAAGAGTTTTATGCAAACATGACATATCATGAGGGCACTGTTCACTCTTATGTTAAGGGAAGAGACATAGTTTTAAATAATGAAACAATCAGTAATTCATTGAAGTATACTGATGTTTGGCCTTGTGCTTAGACCTGTTAAGTGGGATGAAGGAGTTGAAATTTCTTTCAATGATGCTTTGGCTCATATTCGTGAACATGTCTCCTTGATTGATGGCATTACTCCCACTCACAAAACCCTAGGATATGAACGTGCTCAGTTGCACCGAATTGTCAACCACATCATACTTCCTCAAAGTGGTTCATATCAAAGGGTTTCTTACACTGACCATGTCTCTTATTTTATATGCCCTGCTCACCAAAATAGAAATTTCATTTGCTTATTTGATGGTTAAATACATGTTTGACTCTATTAGAAGTGAGAAAGACAAAGCACTTTCTTATGGCATGTTTCTAACTTGTATTTTTTAGCATTTTGGTGTTGATTTGTCCAATAAGGATTATGAAAATAGACATTCATATCTAAAGGGATGTGGTGTAGTGAAACAGCAAAAAGGACCTACTCGATGTGAGAGAGTGGTTCTAGATTATGAAGATGATGAGTTTATTCCTGAGGAATCCCCCATTCCTTCTACCGAGGGCACTTCCATCTCCATTGGACAAAAATATGTCCTGTTGAATGTTGTCAAAGATGTAGTCTAGGAGTTTGTCTCTCAATCTAATCACATAATTGCCATGAGTAAGGAACAAAGGAAGCTAGCAAGCAAGCATGAGAATTTCCTTTGGAAATCAAGGGATAGAGTGGCTGTATTTATGAAGTTCATTGATAATCTTCAACAAGATGAAGATCCTGCCACTGATGCTGATGACGAAGCTGATTCGGAGGGGAATGGTTCAGATGCCTATATTTATCTCATGAAACTGCTGCTATCTGCTCTCTTTTGGTCTCATGAAAACTTTTTTTTTGTTACTTTTGAACTAGTTTTTGTTGTCTTGGATGACTATAATACTATAACTACTGCTGCACCTAATTTTAATTTATTTGATATTTTGGATTGTGCTCTAACACCTTCCTGCAGGATTTAAGGTGTTATTTTTCTTGCTTATGCTCCACCCTTGATGACAAAAGGGGGAGTAATATCTGCTGACTGAATGCTGCTAACTGAATGCTGAACTTTATTGCTGCTACTGATTTTTTTTGTGATTTTAATTGTGAATTTTGATTGATTGTTGCTGCTGATAGTTTTGAGCATATAAATTTTAATTTGCAACTGTGCTGCTGTAGGGAGTGTATTGAAATTCCAATAGGAATTTGCTTTCATATGTTGTTGGTTTGTCCTTGATTAATCTTGATGATCTGATTTTGTTGCTGACATAATATGTTCAGTATTGGACTGGATTTATAGTGTTGTTGATTGTTTAAACTCCCTTAATCAAAATAACTTTGTGTAGCTCTTTATGGTGCTCTCTATAAGTAAATGCAAACAGGAAAGAAGAGAAGATCATAAATCCAAGGGGAACTATATTTGAAAAAGAAAGGGGGAGCAACATAAAAGCAAGTAACATCATTCAAAGGGAAGCTTCTTAACTTAAATAAAATTCTTTTCCTTTTGATCATTGTTTTAATTATATTTGTCATCAAGGGGGAGATTACTGAGTTAAGAAATTAACTAAATTAATTAATGATGACAAACATTATTTTTGGACAATTATCTAACTAATGTAAATTATTTGTGATTAATATTGCAGGCTAAAACACAATTGTTGCAGTAGCCCAATACAAAGCAAGTTAAATCTATCTTAGTGGGCCATAAATCAATAGAAGCCCGAAAATAAGAAAAAGAATCCAAATGGGCTGAACTTGAGTAGAACCAACCCAAGCCCGACTTGAGTTCAGCAAGTTAATCCCTCTATAGTTGCTTCCAAAGCAATGTACACTTTTTTCTGTCTCGGTCAGAACTCAAAGAAAGAGAAAGAAAGCTTCTTCTCTAAGCTGTTCACTAAAGAAGAAAGAAAGAGAAAGATTAAGCTTGAAAGGCAGAGGTCTAATCAACCATTTCAAACTACATCAATCTAAGGCAAAGGTCAAAGGTAACCCATTTCCTATTACATGCATATTACATTCTTCTCTTCTTTCTAACTCTCTGCCAGTCTGAAAATGGGATACATGGTCTATTCTACACTGCTATGTATCTACAGTTAAAATTATGTCTTGGGGACCAAGTAGTTTTTCAATGGCCAAGATCTGGGTATACTATTGAAGATATATGTTTCTGCTGATTTGTGGCTTTCGGTCAGCAAAAGAGGGTCAGAACCAAAGTTCTCATTTTGAGGATTAATGGAAGAAAGTGAAGGCTGGGTTGGTGAAGCACGAAGCTCAAGAAGTTGACCTAGGGATAGCAACTCAGCAACATGCAAGGAGATAAAAGAATATTTTTCACCATTCAGAAGCTAAGGAGAGATAACCAGTGTTCTTGAGGTATATGTTCTAAGAATAGTTCCCTGAAGAATTTCATCTACTTGGACAGCACTTTCTTTCAAAGAAGCATTCTGCCAAAAATGAAGAACTGAATCAAATACATGCAAATCTGGCTTATCACATAGCATAGAGGCTGTTGAAGAGTCAATCTCCTTCATGTTTTACAAATTGTAACTTTCTTTTTAATGTTTATCTTTCTGTAATTTCTTGAGTAAAAAGGCATATGAGAGAGCTCAAGTAAAAGCCAATGAGTGAAAGAGGCTGAGTGATACACTTGAGAGAAAAGCCTAGAGTTATTTCAGATTTCTTTAAGTATGTTTGTGTCTTGTATCTTGTACCAGTGAGGTATCCTTTTCATAGTTGGGTTAGCACTAAGAGTGAAAGGATTGTGTCAATCCTGAAGAATTGGTGTATGTAATACTTTAACTTTAGTGGAAATTACACCATTGTTGTGGTGGAGACTGGATGTAAGTTACATTGCACAAGGCAACTGAACCAGGATACATGATGGTGTCAGCTTCTCTCATTTTTGCTCTGTTCTGTTTTTTGATATTCATGAGATAAAAATAAATATGTCTCATAAATTTTCTGCTGCTAAGTTCAAACAGAATCAGAATTAAAAGTTTGCTTTAAAGGGATATAACAATAACTTAAAAGAAAGGCATAGATTCAACCTCCCTTCTCTAAGCCTACTACAACCTTCAAAATGCTTTGTACTAAACAGCTTGGCATTCAGTTTCATGAGAGCTCCTAGGTACTAAGCAACTTGCTCTTCCCTAGTGTCCTCATTCTCATCAGAGAATGAGTATTCATTAGAACTCATGCATTGCAGGAGTGCATGCAAGGGAACCTCTATGGTCTCTATATGAGCCTTGGCTTCCTTTAGTTCCTGGATAGGAATTTCTTGAATGGGTATTGAGTACTCAGAGGGTGTGCCATTACTGGCATTCAACGCTAGTTCTCTTACTATGTTGGGCTTTGAACGCCCAGCAGGGCTGTCCTTACTGGCGTTCAACGCCAGAGTCCCTACCTGTTTGGGTGTTGAACGCCCAGTGAGGGCTTCCTCACTGGCGTTTAGCGCCAGCTTTGGTGCCAAGTTGGGCGTTGAACGCCCAGTGATATGCTCTTCACTGGCTTTCAACGCCAGGCTCTTGGCCATTTTGGGTGTTGAACACTCAGTGAGATGCTCTTCACTGGCGTTCAACGTCATCCCAGTCTCTCTAGATTTGGCCTCAGCCTCAGTGGTGAAGGCCTTGCACTCTTCTCTTGGGATCACTTTAGTGTTACTAGGAAGAGTGTTAGGAGGAGTCTCAGTGATTCTCTTGCTCAGTTGACCAACTTGTATCTCCAAATTTCTAATGGAAGATCTTGTTTCAGTTATGAAACTATGAGTGGTCTTAGAGATGCTGGAGACTAGAATGACTAAGTCAGAAAGGCTCTGCTTAGGAGACTCCATATTCCCTAAGAAGATGGGAATGGTGGTCTGTTGTTGAACCTATTCTAGGTTCTTCTACCTTGATTATTATTGAAGCCTTGTTGAGGCTTCTGTTGATCCTTCCATAAAAGGTTAGGATGGTTCCTCCATGAAGGGTTGTAGGTGTTTCCATAGGGTTCTCCCATGTAATTCACCTCTTCCATGGTGGGTTGATCAGGATCATACGCTTCTTCTTCAGAAGAAGCTTCTTGAGTGCTGCCAGCTGCAGCTTGCATTCTAGTCAAATGCTGAGAGATCATATTGACCTGCTGGGTCAAGATCTTGTTCTGAGCTAATATGGTTCTCAGAATGTCCACTTCAAGAACTCTTTTCTTTTGAGTAATCCTATTGTTCATAGGATTCTCTCAAAGGTGTACATAAATTGGTGTTTGCAACCATCTCAATGAGTTCTCTTACTTCTGCAGGCATTTTTTTTAAGTGGAGTGATCCACTTGCAGAGCTGTCCAATGATATTTTGGACATCTCATACAGACCATCATAGAAGATACCTAGGATAGACCATTCTGAGAGCATGTCAGGAGGACATCTCCTGATCAGTTGCTTGTATCTTTCCCAAGCTTCATAGAGGGATTCACCTTCTTTTTGTCTGAAGGTTTGAACTTCCACTCTGATTTTGCTCATCCTTTGAGGAGGAAAGAATTTGGCCAAGAAAGCATTGACTAGCTTCTCCCAAGAGTCTAGGCTCTCTTTTGGTTGAGAATCCAACCATATTTTAACTCTGTCTCTAACAGCAAAGGAATAGAGCATAAGTTTGTAGACCTCAGGATCTACTCTATTGGTCTTGACAGTGTCACAGATTTGCAAGAATTCTGACAGAAATTGGTGTGGATCTTCCTGTGAAAGTCCATGGAACTTACAATTATATTGCAGAAGAGAGACTAACTGAGGCTTAAGCTCAAAGTTGTTAGCTCTAATGAAAGGTATGGAGATACTTCTTCCATAGAAATCAGAGGTAGGTATGGTGTAGTCACCAAGAACTTTTCTTGCCTCTCCTTCATGATTAGGCTCTGCTGCCATGTCTTCAGCTTCTTGTTCGAAATTTTCTAAGAGGTTTCTTTCAGAGTATTGTGCTTTGACTTGTTGTAAGCTCCTCCTTAAAGTCCTCTCAGGTTCAGGATCAAGATTTAAAAGATGTTATTTATCACTGTTCCTAGTCATAAACAAAAAAAAATAAGAAAGAAGGAGAATGAGAGTTCTATGTTCAAGAACAGAGGATTCCCTCTGAGATGTGAAGAAGAAAGGAAAGAAGAATGAAGATATAGATGAGAGAAGAAGAATTCGAATAAGAGAGAAGAAGAAGAATTCAAAAATTAGAAGTAACAAGATAAACAATAATTAAAGTATTTTTGTTTTTATTTTATTTATTAATGAAATTCAAAAATAGAAGCTAATTAATTAAAAATATTTGAAAATTAATTGATGAATTTTCGAAAATAGAAGAGAGAGATAGAAGAGAATTTTCGAAAATAGGAGAGAGAAGAATTAGTTAGGAAGTTTTGAAAAAAAAAAGAGAAAACAACTAACTAATTAAGAAATATTTGAAAACAACATAAGATAGAAGATTTGAATTTAAAATTTAAAATTAGAAAAGATAAGATAGAATTTGAAAAGATTTGAAAAAGATAAGATTTGAAAAAGATTTGATTTTGAAATTTGAATTGTGAAAATTTAAATTTTTAAATTTTGAAAATTGAATTTTAAAATTTGAATTTGAAATAAGATAAGATAATATTTTTGAATTTTAAAGAAAGATAGAAAGATAAGATAGTAATTTGAAAAAGATATGATTTTTGAAAAGATTTGAATTTGAAATTTAAAACTAAGATAAGATACTGATTTTGAAATTAAATTTTGAAAAATTGGTTGTAATTTTCGAAAATTGAGATAAAGATAAGAAAATATATTTTATTTTTTGATTTTTGAATTTAATGAAGAAAGAGAAAAACAACCAAAAGACACCAAACTTAAAATTTTTAGATCAAAGAAGTACTAATATTTGAAGATCAAGAGAACAAACACCAAAACACACCAAACCTAAAAATTTTAAGATTAAAACAAGAACACTTTGAAGATCCGTAAGAATACCAAGAACAAAATTTAAGAAATTCAAAGAAAACAAGAACATGCAAAGGACACCAAACTTAAAAATAACCAGAGACACAAAATTTGAAAACTTTAAAAGAAAAATACAAGAAGACACCAAACTTAAAGATTGACACAAGGCTCAAACAAAAGACACTATTTTTGAAAATTTTTAGAAAAAGACTCAAGAAATTCAAAAATTCAACAAGAACACAAACAAAAGACTCAAACCAAAAACAAATATCAAATAAAGAAAAGTAAAGGTTTTTGAAATTTTTCTATTTTTCGAAAATGAAGAATAAAATAAAGACTTAAAAATTAAAGATAATACCTAATCTAAGCAACAATATAATCCGTTAGTTTGCCCAAACTTGAACAATCCCCGGCAACGGCGCTAAAATCCAGCAAGTGCACTGAGTCTTCTAAGTAATACCTGAGTGAGTCAGGGTCGATCCCACGAGGATTGTAATTTGAAGCAAGCTATGGTTTTCTTGTAGATCTTAGTCAGGCAGATAGAAGAGTTGTTTGTTTATTTAATTCGCATGAAAAAAAAAAATAAAATGTTATTAGGTTGATGTGTTTGCAATGATATGAAGATGGTTAAGGCTTGGAGATACTTTGTTCTTCTGGATTAATCCGGTCTTACTGTCTATTCCAACTGTGAATGATTTCTTCTATGGCAGGCTATATGCGATCAACGCCTTTATTACAAGATTGCCAATGCTCCTCCAGATCTGAACCCCAGGGTTAGTGCGGATCCAGTCTGATAGAGGGTGAAGCTCCTACAGTTTATTCTCTTTTGGGATCCTACTCAAAATGCCAAAGACAAGGTCGAATCTTTCGGATCAAAGGATGTTGCGCCTTTTGTTCTAGCCTCTACCACAAAGACTCTAATCTCCATGTACCTCGGCTGGACTGGTGTCTCGAGAAGTCCCCAACGAAGTCATGGATTAGCTGTCTAAGAGATGTATGATCAAGCTGGTGGTTCATCATTGTCCGATGAAAGACTCACTCTGAACCCCTGTAGAATGAAATAACCTTGTGCTGGTTCAATGCATTCATAATGATGAAGAACGGATATACATCTTAGAATAGAGAATCAAACATGTATTAAGATAGAACAGTAGTACTTTATTAATCCATAAAACTCAACAGAGCTCTCCCCCTCAACCTAGGAGGTTTAGAAACTCATACTGATAGAAAATACAATGATAAATGTGTAAAGTGTCAAAATTTTTGAAGATTGTAAAAGTTTTCAAATAAAACTAGGCTAATGACTAAAGATTACATAAGAAGGGTAAAATAGTCTTTTAGTGCTAAAATCCACTTCCGTGGCCCACTTGGTGAGTGTTTGGGCTGAGCTTGATTGATATCCACGTGCTAGAAGGCATCTAGGGTACGCTGGACGCCAGAATAGGGCAGGAAGCTGGCTTTGAACGCCAGTTTTGGGCCTTTGATTCTGAAGCAAAATATGGACTATTATACATTTCTAGAAATCTCTGGATGTTAGCTTTCCATAGTCATTGAGAACGCTCCATTTGGATTTCTGTAGCTCCAGAAAAACTCTTTCGAATGCAAGGAGGTCAGATCCAAACAACAACTGCAATGCTTTCTCTGTCCCTGAATCAGACTTTTGCTCCAACTCCTCAATTTCAGCCAGAAAATACCTGAAATTGCATAAAAAAATACAAACTCAAAGTAGAATCTAAAAATGTGAATTTTGCACTAAAACCTATGAAAACTTAGTAAAACTTAAAGAAACATACTAAAAACTATATGAAAACAATTGCAAAAAGTGTATAAATTATCCGCTCATCAGTCGACAATCAATTTTAGAGTGACTCCACATGTTGAAGGTAAACCAATCTTTAAAAGAATGTATATTTTTCTGGATGGCTACAAAAAGGGGTACAAGGCTGGCTGTCGACCATTGATTGGGCCAGATGGAGATTTCTTAAAAACTCATTTCGGGGGACAAATACTTTCAGCTGTGGGGTAGGATACTAACAATCGCATATATGTGATTGCTTAGGCGATTGTAGATGTTGAGAATAAGGACAATTGGATGTGGTTTCTCAAATTGCTCCTTGAAGACCTTGGTGTCTATACTCAAAATGGATGGTGCTTCATGTCCGACATGCAAAAGGTACATAAATTGAATGTTTTATATAATATACATTTCTGATATGGGGTTCAATTTTGAAACATTTAAATAATTTAAGGGATCAGTTTGAGTTCATTAATTGTATTTTAGGGGCCAACTGAGGCACTATACTGAATTTTCGCATGTTGTTTGTTTTAGGGATTGATACCAGTAATGAACGAATTGATGCCTTAGGTCTACCACAGGTTTTGTGTATGGCATCTATGGTGGAATTTTAATAAGTAGTGGAAGGGGCAGGACCTAAGAGGCATGTTGTGGGATTGTGCTAGGAAAACTACTCAGCACGAGTTTGAACAGAAGATGGATAGGCTAAAGAAGAGAAATGAAGAGGCATGGGCATACTTGGACAAGTGGCTGAAAGAGCCATGGACAATAGCATTTTTTAGCTATGGACCAAAAATAGGCAACATTTGTAATAATTCTTGTGAGGTATTTAACTTAAGGGTCAAAGAGTTTAGAGCAAAGCCAATTATAACACTATTAGTGGAGGTTTGGATGTTTGCAATGAGGTCAATTACCAAAAACAAAGTGAAACTATCTCATCATATTGGTAAGCTACTCCCAATCCAACACAGCCAACTGGCGAAGATCAGGAAAAAATCGCAGAAGTGAACACCTATATGGTGTGGAGATGAAGGCTATCAAAGGTTTAAGGTTCACGGCTGGCCTACTAACATAGCAATTAATCTAAGCAAAAGCATCTGCACTTGTAGATTTTGGCAGATAATAGGTCCAATTTTTTTAGTTAACATTATTAACTTGTGTTATTAAGGATTTTAGATTATGACTAATTAAAATACGACTTTGTAAGAATGCCATGTGTTCATGCATGTGCAGCAATTTCAAGGATAAACAAAAATTTTGAAGACTTTTGTCATCATTAGTTGACTATGGAGGCATATAGGGCTACATACATGCATTCCTTAAATTCAATACCAGGTGAGGAGCTATGGGAGATTTCTCAATATAGCAAGCCTCAAGCACCTAGGACTAGGAGGAGGCCCGAAAATCTTAAGAAAAAGAAGAGAAAGGACGTTGATGAGGAGCCTTTGGGCAGTAAGACATCCAAAACTGCAACCAAGTTAAAAAGGATTTACAAAAAATTCACTTGTACTTACTGTGGTGCTAAAGGACACACTAAAAGAAACTACTCTCGTGGGAAAGCTGACAGTATTGCCTATGCTCTTACTGCTACTGCTGCTATTGTAGTTAAATCTAAATCCCAAGATGGAGTTAACCTAAATGCACCAAATGATGCTGCAGCAGCTGTTGATACTGCTGATACACAAACTGTTGATACTCCATAGGTTTCAAAGATAGATCTCACCCAACCCACTTATTCACAGCCAGAAATAATAGAACAGGAAACATTATCATTAATTATATTTTTAAAATTTTATATGCTTATCCCTAATCAATTAAATACTTCCAATTACACGTAGGTGCCTCCATCAGATCTATCCCTGAACCCACCTACACCTCCAGTTACAAGGCCTGATAAGTTGCTGCCTAAAAGAAGAGCAACTCTTGGTGTGAACCTAATGCAAGGAGCTAGTTCTAGGACAACATCAAGGTTAGTAGGGATTATGAAATTTGTCCCCAATCCAGGCTTCAAACCACCTAGGAAGAAATAGAGATCAATTTATATTGTTTTGTATGGATGAAGTTGATAAATCTGATCTGAAGTTATGTATTTTGAGGTTGTTTTGTGGCTGTTTATGACTGTGCTAATGGTTGTTTATTATTTGTGTAATATATGGTGTTTGATGATACTCTAGACACCATTCTTGGTTTATTTTATATATTAGAATGCTCATTGTCATGACTATGGTTACTTTATGAATTCAAATTAAATGTTTATTACTATATGATAGGTTTATTACTATAATTTATTTTGCAATTTGGAGAATTGATATATATGATAGGTTGGTTCATTAATCTTATTTTCAGATTTGTAAAATAGTGAGCCTATGTCATGTTTATGTTTGAGGTTCACCACTCCATTTTACAATATCTTGATAGAGGGAAATCGTCAGTTAAGAATTTCCACAAAATAATTCCGTCGAAGTATAAATCCAAACCGATAGACAACCAACAATCAAAGTTTAATTTTTGTTTGTCACTTAAGTCAAACCAATAAAAACCGAGAGTATTTAAATATCGGGTCGTCTCTCAATGAATTGAAGGAAAGTGTGCATATTATTGGTTTTGAAGGTATTTTTGGGGTTTATGAATGATAGACAAGCAATGTAAATAACAAAAAGATAATCTAACAACTAAGAAACATCTTGGTAAGGAGTGAGAATTGAAATTCATATCCTCATTATCATCCTCAATTGTGATGGTAATTGTCTTTTGCTCTCACTTAGTTATCCTCTAACAATTGAAGGAAAGTCAACTGAGTAAAATTGACTCTAGTCCACAAGTCCTAATCAAAGATTAGCTTTAGTGGAATTCAAGCCAACTAGCAATCCTCAATCACCAATCAACAAAAGAATTTGACAATTCAAGAGTTTCCAATTACTCATCTCAAGCCAAGAGTACAAAATTCTACTCTAAAATCCAACCAAGCATTTTATCAAATACTTGGAAGGCATAAAAGAAAAGCATAGTAAAAGTGCAAGAATATAAAATCTATGGCTACCAAATGCAAGAAAACAATAATAACAACTAAATTAAGCAACAATAAACTAATAAACATCAAATTGCATTAAAGAAAATAAAAATTAACAAGAGTTCATAAGCATCAAAGCAACAAAATAAAAGAAATAACAAATAAAACTAAGATAACAAAGAAGTAATAACAAGAGATTGTAAGGAAAACTAAATCAAAACAAGAATTTAAACCTAAATCTAAGAGAAAATTAAGAACAAAACCATATATTCTAAAGAGAAGAGCGAGCTTTTCTTTCTAGAAACCTAACCTAAAACATGGCTAAAACTTCATTATGACTACTTGGTTCATTCTCCCTTCAATCCATGTTTCAATAACATCAGAAATGGGTTGGATTGGGCCCAAAATACTTTAGAAATCGCTAGTCACGTGTTACCTTAAGTGAAGCACGCTGATCCTGTCACGCGTACGCATGGGGCACGCGTACGCATCACCTAAATGGTGTCAACTATGGAAAATTACATATCATTTTGAAGCCTTGGATGTTAGGTTTCCAACGCAACTAAAAACACCTCATTTGAATCTTTGTAGCTCAAGTTATGATTGATTTAGTACTAATAGGTTAGGATTGACAACTTAGCAATTCTTTCATTTCTTCATGAATTTTCCACTTTTACATGTTTTTTCTTCATTCCTTCAATCCAATCTTTACCTTCTAAATCTGAAATAACTTCATCAAACACATCAAGGCATCGAGTGGAATTAAAGTGAATTAAATTTAGCAAATTAAAGACTTAAAAAGTATGTTTTCATTCTTAAGCACAAATTAGGAAGAATTCACAAAACTATGCTATTTCGTTGAATAAATGTGGTAAAAGTTGATAAAATCCAAAAAATTCAATACAAGATAAACCATAAAATTGTGGTTTATCGTATGTCTTCCACTGTCATAAACATCATAGTTAAAAAACATATTTGGAATTTCTAATTTGTAAATTACATAATTGAAAAAAATAGATTTGTAACATAATTAATTAAATTTTATTCATCACTTTTCTACACCTAAGACATAGCCAATGACTATAACCACAAACAAAACAATAGAAAAACTCAAAGTACTGTTCCATACTTTTATTGTACTAATCCTCCAACCCACATTGTACTAATCCTCCAACCCACATTCTTCTTCCAATGCTCAACACTATTTTCATCTTCATTTCTCCCACTAATGACTTCTCCATCCTCACCATTTGTCCACACAAAACTACTCCATCTCTTTCCAAAGATCTATAAGAGCAAGAACCACAAAAATAAATTGAGCATGCTGATGAGCGGATAATTATACGCTTTTTGGCATTGTTTTTAGTATGTTTTAGTTAGTTTTTATTATATTTTTATTAGTTTTTATTTAAAATTCACTTTTCTGGACTTTACTATGAGTTTGTGTGTTTTTCTGTGATTTCAGATATTTTCTGGCTGAAATTGAGGGACTTGAGCAAAAATCTGATTCAGAGGCTGAAAAAGGACTGCAGATGCTGTTGGATTCTAACCTCCCTGCACTCGAAGTGGATTTTCTAGAGCTACAGAAACCCAATTGGCGTGCTCTCAAATGCGTTGGAAAGTAGACATCCTGGGCTTTCCATCAATATATAATAGTCCATACTTTACCCGAGATTTGATGGCCCAAACCGGCGTTCCAAATCAGCTCAAGACTGCCCGGCGTTTAACGCCGGAACTGGCACAGAAGTGGGAGTTAAATGCCCAAACTGGCACAAAAGCTGACGTTTAACTCCAAGAAAAGTTTCTACACGAAAATGCTTCAATGATCAGCCCAAGCACACACCAAGTGGGCCCGGAAGTGGATTTATACGTTATTTACTCATTTCTGTAAACCCTAAGCTACTAGTTCTCTATAAATAGGACCTTTTGCTATTGTATTTTCATCTTAGTAGCTATCTTCGAGTAGTCTTATGCTATCTTAGATCATGGGGCTGGCCTCACGGCCATGCCTAGACCTTGTTCTTATATATTTTCAACGGTGGAGTTTCTACAAACCATAGATTAAGGTGTGGAGCTCTGCTGTACCTCGAGTATTAATGCAATTACTATTGTTCTTCTATTCAATTCAGCTTATTCTTGTTCTAAGATATCACTTGTTCCTCAACTTGATGAATGTGATGATTCGTGACACTCATCATCATTCTCACCTATGAACGT
>NC_029778.3:62677302-62677475 GCF_000817695.3 Arachis duranensis
TGCGAAGTTGTGATAAAGAGTTGAGATTGCAATTGAGCATACCATGTTGATGGCGCCATTGATGATCATAATTTCGTGCACCAAGTTTTTGGCGCCGTTGCCGGGGATTGTTCGAGTTTGGACAACTGACGGTTCATCTTGTTGCTTAGATTAGGTATTTTTCTTCAAAGTTC
>NC_029778.3:62677658-62682210 GCF_000817695.3 Arachis duranensis
CTTTAGACTAACATTGCATGATTCCTGGAATTCTTATTAAAAATTTTGAATCTCTTTATTTTCTTTTCCATATAATTTTCAAAAAAAATCCAAAAAAATTACAAAATCATAAAAATCAAAAATATTTTTATGTTTCTTGTTTGAGTCTAGTGTCTCATTTTAAGTTTGGTGTCAATTGCATGTTTCTTCTTGCATTTTTCGAATTCATTCATGTGTCTTCATTAATCTTCAAGTTGTTCTTGATGATTTCCTTGCTCTGATCTTTAAATTCTCTTGTCTTGAGTGTTTTGTTGTTTCTCATATGCATTCTCAATTTGTTAGTGTCAATAGTATACAAACTTCTAAGTTTGGTGTCTTGCATGCATTGTTTATTTGATTTTAGTTGCACTTTGATTATTCCTCATCATTAAAAATTCAAAAAAAAATTTAATTTGTGTCTTTTCAAGTCAATAATACAGAGAATTGAAAATTCAGAACATGCAGCAGAAAAATTACACAGAAAAAAGCTGGGCGTTCAAAACGCCCAGTGAGAAAGGAAAACTGGCGTTTAACGCCCAAAAGGGTAGCATTTTGGGCGTTAAACGCCAGAATGGATACCATTCTGGGCGTTTAATGGCAGGATGGCACAAGAGGGAAGATTTTGTTTTTAATTCAGATTTTTTTCAAGTTTCCATAATTTTTCAAAATCAAATCTTTTTCAAATCATATCTTTTCAATCATATTTTTTCAAAATCAATTTATTTCCATTTTTCAAAAATACTTGCTAACAATTAATGATTTGATTCAACATTTCAAGTATGTTGCCTTTTCTGTTGAGAAAAGTTTAATGTCTGAATCATATCTTTTAAATTTCTTGTTAGCCAAGTCATTAATTTTAAAAATCAAATTTTTTTAATTTGTTTTTCAATCATATCTTTTTAAAACTATATTTTTTCAATCATATCTTTTTAATAACATCTTTTTCAAAATAGTTTTCGATTATATCTTTTTGATTCCTAATTTCAAAATCTTTTTCAAAAATCACTTAATATCTTTCTCAATCTTAGTTTTCGAAAATCATTCATCAAATTTTCAAAATTTCTTTTAATTATTTCAAAATCTTTTACTTTATTTTTGAAAATTCTTCCCCTCCTCTCACATCCTTCTATTTACGGACTAACACTCCTCCTCAATGCACAATTCGAACTCTATCCCTCTTGATAAGTTCGAATTCTTCTACCTCCTCCTTCTATTCTTCTTTTCCTCTGACACCTCAAAGAATCTCTATGCTGTGACATAGAGGATTTCATATTTTCTTGTTCTCTTCTCTTTCATATGAGCAGGAACAAAGACAAAAGCATTCTTGTTGAGGCTGACCCTGAACCTGAAAGGACCTTGAAGCGACAGCTAAGAGAAGCTAAAGCACTACTCTCTGTAGAGGACCTAACAGAAATCTTCAAACAAGAAGAAGACATGGCAGCCGAAAACAACAACAATGCCAACAATGCAAGGAAAGTGCTTGGTGACTTTATTGCACCTACTCCCGACTTCTATGGGAGAAGCATCTCTATCCCTGCCATTGGAGCAAACAACTTTGAGATTAAGCCTCAATTAGTTTCTCTAATGCAACAGAATTGCAAATTCCATGGACTTCCATTGGAAGATCCTCATCAGTTTTTAGCTGAATTCTTGCAAATCTGTGACACTGTCAAGACCAATGGGGTTGACCCTGAGGTCTACAGACTTATGCTATTCCCTTTTGCTGTAAGAGACAGAGCTAAGATATGGTTGGACTCACAACCTAAAGAAAGCCTGAACTCTTGGGAAAAGCTAGTCAATGCCTTCTTGGCCAAGTTCTTTCCACCTCAAAAATTGAGTAAGCTTAGAGTGGAAGTCCAAACCTTCAGACAGAAGGAAGGTGAATCCCTCTATGAAGCCTGGGAAAGATACAAATAATTGATCAGAAAGTGTCCGTCTGACATGCTTTCTGAATGGAGCATCATAGGTATCTTCTATGATGGTCTGTCTGAACTGTCCAAGATGTTATTGGATAGCTCTGCTGGAGGATCTCTTCATCTGAAGAAGACGCCTGTAGAAGCTCAAGAACTCATTGAAATGGTTGCGAATAACCAATTCATGTACACTTCTGAAAGGAATCCTGTGAACAATGGGACAAATCAGAAGAAAGGAGTTCTCGAGATTGATACTCTGAATGCCATATTGGCTCAGAATAAAATATTGACTCAGCAAGTCAATATGATTTCTCAAAGTCTGTCTGGAATGCAAGCTGCACCAGGAAGTACTAAGGACGCTTCATCTGAAGAAGAAGCTTATGATCCTGAGAACCCTTCAATGGAAGAGGTGAATTACATGGGAGAATCCTATGGAAACACCTATAATCCTTCATGGAGAAATCATCCAAATCTCTCATGGAAGGATCAACAGAGACCTCAACAAGGTTTCAACAACAATAATGGTGGAAGAAACAGGTTTAGCAATGGCAAACCTTTTCCATCATCGTCTCAGCAACAGACAGAGAATTCTAAGCAGAGCCCCTCTGACTTAGCAACCATGGTCTCTGATCTAATCAAAACCACTCAAAGTTTCATGACTGAAACAAGGTCCTCCATTAGAAACTTGGAGGCACAAGTGGGTCAGCTGAGCAAGAAAGTTACTGAACTCCCTCCTAGTACTCTTCCAAACAATACAGAAGAGAATCCAAAAGGAGAGTGTAAGGCCATCAACATGGCCGAAATTGGAGAGGAGGAAGAGGCAGTGATCGCCACTGAGGAAGACCTCAATGGCTGTCCACTGGCCTCCAATGAGTTCCCTAATGAGGAACCATGGGAATCTGAGGCTCACACTGAGACCATAGAGATTCCATTGGATTTACTTCTGCCATTCATGAGCTCTAATGAGTATTCTTCCTCTGAAGAGGACGAGCAAACGTCAAAAGCGTAGCCCTTGGTGCAAAAAAGCGTAGCCTTTGAGAATAGGCAACGGCCGAATAGGAATCACCCCAAAAAGCGTAGCCGTAGCCCAAGAAGCGTAGCCGTAGCCTAAGGCATCATTTTTTTTCACTTTTGGCTACACTTTTCAAGTGTACCTGAATGGGTGTTTTTCTTGTAGTGTTGGGAAGTTCTCAATACCTTGTACAATAGGCTCCATGACCTTTAAGAAGGCTCTGTGTGACTTAGGGTCAAGTATAAACCTAATGCCTCTCTCTGTGATGGAGAAGCTAGGGATTTTTGAGGTACAAGCTGCAAGAATCTCACTAGAGATGGCAGACAATTCAAGAAAACAAGCTTATGGACTTGTAGAGGATGTTCTGGTAACGATTGAAGACCATTACATCCCTGCTGATTTCAAAGTCCTAGAGACTGGAAAGTGCATGGATGAATCCATCATCCTTGGCAGACCCTTCCTAGCCACAGCAAAAACTGTGATTGATGTTGACAGAGGAGAATTGATCATTCAAGTGAATGAAGAATCCCTTGTGTTTAAGGCTCAAGGATATCCCTCTGTAACCATGGAGAGGAAGCATGAAGAACCTCTCTCAAAACAGAGTCAAACAGAGCCCCCACAGTCAAACTCTAAGTTTGGTGTTGGGAGGCCACAACCAACTTCTAAGTTTGGTGTTGAACCCCCACATTCAAACTCTAAGTTTGGTGTTGGGAGGTTCCAACATTGCTCTGAGCATCTGTGAGGCTCCATGAGAGCCCTCTATCAAGCTACTGACATTAAAGAAGCGCTTGTTGGGAGGCAACCCAATGTTATATTTTATCTATTTTCCTTTGTTATTTTATGTTTTCTGTAGGTTGATGATCATGAGAAGTAACAAAATCAATTGAAACAGTGAAAACAGAAAGAAAAACAGAAAGAAAAACAGCACACCTTGGAGGAAGAACCTGCTGGCGTTTAAACGCCAGTAAGGCTAGCAGATGGGCGTTTAACGCCCAGTCTGGCACCATTCTGGGCGTTTAACGCCAGAAAGGGGCACCAGACTGGCGTTAAACGCCAGAGAAGGGCAAGAAGTTGGCGTTAAACGCCAGAAATGGGCACCAGCCCGGCGTTTAACGCCAGAATTGGCACAGGGAGCAATTTCACTCGCCACTTGGTGCAGGGATGACTTTTCCTTGACACCTCAGGATCTGTGGACCCCACAGGATCCCCAACTACCCCACTACTCTCTCTCTTCTTCACCCATTCACCAATCACCTCAACACCTCTTTCCCAAAAACCCTTCACCTATCAAATCCCATCTTTCTCTTCACCACTCACATCCATCATTCATAAAATCCCACCTACCCCACCATTCAAATTCAAACCACTTTCCCTCCCAAACCCACCCTCCCATAACCGAACCCTACCCCTCTCCCCACTCCTATATAAACCCATCTTCACTCCTTCATTTTCACACAACCTAAACACTACTTCTCCCCCTTTGGCCGAACCACAAAGCCATCTCTCTCTCCTTCATTTCTTCTTCTTCTACTCTCTTCCTTCTTCTTTTGCTCAAGGACGAGCAAACCTTTTAAGTTTGGTGTGGTAAAAGCATTGCTTTTTGTTTTTC
>NC_029778.3:62683397-62683650 GCF_000817695.3 Arachis duranensis
AAAAATGTTCTTAATTGAAAAAGAGAAGAATTGCATGAATTTTGAATTTTATAACAGTTTAATTATTTTGATATGGTGGCAATATTTTTGTTTTCTGGATGTATGCTTAAACAGTGCATATGTCTTTTGAATTTGTGGTTCATGAATGTTGGCTCTTGAAAGAATGATGAAAAAAGAGAAATGTTACTGAGGATCTGAAAAATCATAAAAATGATTCTTGAAGCAAGAAAAAGCAGTGAATACAAAAAAAAAG
>NC_029778.3:62683882-62686871 GCF_000817695.3 Arachis duranensis
CTCATCTAATTAATACTGATCTTCATAGATGTTTTTGGAATTCATTGTATATTCTCTTCTTTTTATCTTATTTGATTTTCAGTTGCTTGAGGACAAGCAACAATTTAAGTTTGGTGTTGTGATGAGCGGATAATTTGTACGCTTTTTGGCATTGTTTTTAGTATGTTTTTAGTATGATCTAGTTAGTTTTTAGTATATTTTTATTAGTTTTTAGTTAAAATTCACTTTTCTGGACTTTACTATGAGTTTGTGTGTTTTTCTGTGATTTCAGGTATTTTCTGGCTGAAATTGAGGGACTTGAGCAAAAATCTGATTCAGAGACTAAAAAGGACTGCAGATGCTGTTGGATTCTGACCCCCCTGCACTCGAAGTGGATTTTCTGGAGCTACAAAAGCCCAATTAGGGCGCTCTTAACGGCGTTGGAAAGTAGACATCCTGGGCTTTCCAGCAATATATGATAGTCCATACTTTGCTCAAGATTTGATGGCCTAAACCGGCATTCAAAGTCACCATCAGAATTCCCAGCGTTAAACGCCGGAACTGGCACAAGGATGGGAGTTAAACGCCCAAACTGGCATAAAAGCTGGTGTTTAACTCCAAGAGGAGTCTCTACACGAAAATGCTTCAATGCTCAGGTCAAGCACACACCAAGTGGGCCCGGAAGTGGATTTTTATGTCATTTACTCATCTCTGTAAACCCTAGGCTACTAGTTCTCTATAAGTAGGACCTTTTACTATTGTATTTTCATCTCTGGATCACTTTAGATCCTTTGATCATCTTTGGATCTTTGGATCATTTTAGATCTTTTGATCACGTTTGGGGGCTGGCCTCACGGCCATGCCTAGACCTTGTTCTTATGTATTTTCAACGGTGGAGTTTCTACACACCATAGATTAAGGTGTGGAGCTCTGCTGTACCTCGAGTATTAATGCAATTACTATTGTTCTTCTATTCAATTCCGTCTAAACCTTGTCTGTGGTATTCTGAGTAGGATTCAATGATTGAATGACTGTGACGAGCTTCAAACTCCAGAAGGCTGGGCATTAGTGACAGACGCAAAAGAATCACTGGATTCTATTCCAACCTGATTGAGAACCGACAGATGAATAGCCGTGCCGTGACAGGGTGCGTTGAACATTTTCACTGAGAGGATGGGAGGTAGCCACTGCCAACGGTGAAACCCTACATACAGCTTGCCATGGAAAGGAGTAAGAAGGATTGGATGAAGACAGTAGGAAAGCAGAGAGACGAAAGGGACAAAGCATCTCCATACGCTTGTCTGAAGTTCTTACCAATGAAATACATAAGTATCTCTATCTTTACCTTTATGTTTTATTCATCATTCATAACCATTTGAGTTTGCCTGACTAAGATTTACAAGGTGACCATAGCTTGCTTCATACCAACAATCTCTGTGGGATCGACCCTTACTCGCGTAAGGTTTATTACTTGGACGACCCAGTACACTTGCTGGTTAGTTGTGCGAAGTTGTGTTTATGCCATGGTATTGAAACCAAGTTTTTGGATTCATTACCGGGGATTATTTGAGTTGTGAAAAGTATTGATCACAATTTCGTGCACCAGAGGCCACAACCAAATTCTAAGTTTGGTGTTGAACCCCCACATTCAAACTCTAACTTTGGTGTTGGGAGGTTCCAACATTGCTCTGAACATCTGTGAGGCTCCATGAGAGCCCACTGTCAAGCTACTGACATTAAAGAAGCGCTTGTTGGGAGGCAACCCAATGTTATGTTTATCTATTTTCCATTGTTATTTTATGTTTTCTATAGGTTGATGATCATGTGAAGTCACAAAAACAATTGAAAAAGCAAAAATAGAATGAAAAATAGAAAGAAAAACAGCACACCCTGGAGGAAAAGCTTGCTGGCGTTTAAACGCTAGTAAGGGCAGCAAATGGGCGTTTAACGCCCAGTCTGGCACCATTCTGGGCGTTTAACGCCAGAAAGGGGCACCAGACTGGCGTTTAACGCCAGAAAGGGGCACCAGATTGGCATTTAACGCCAGAAAAGGGCAGCACCCGGCGTTTAATGCCAGGATTGGCAAAAGGGCATTTTACACACCACTTGGTGCAGAGATGAGCTATCCTTGACACCTCAGGATCTGTGGATCCCACAGGATCCCCACCTACCCCACCACTCTCTCTCTTCTTCACCCACTCACCAATCACCTCAATACCTATTCCCCAAAAAACCCCTCACCTGTCAAATCCCACCATTCTCTTCACCACTCACATCCATCCTTCATAAAACCCCACCTACCTCACCATCCAAATTCAAACCACTTTCCCTCCCAAACCCACCCATAATGGCCGAACCCTACCCCTCTTTCCACCCCTATATAAACCCATCTTCACTCCTTCATTTTCACACAACCTAAATACTACTTCTTCCCCTTGGCCGAAACACAAAGCCCCCCTCCATCTCCTATCTTTCTTCTTCTTCTACTCTCTTCTTTCTTCTTTTGCTCGAGGACGAGCAAACCTTCTAAGTTTGGTGTGGTAAAAGCGTTGCTTTTTGTTTTTCCATAACCATTTATGGCATTTAAGGCCAGAGAAACCTCTAGAAAGAGGAAAGGGAAGGAAAAAGCTTCCACCTCCGAGTCATGGGAGATGGAGAGATTCATCTCAATGGTGCATCAAGACCACTTCTATGAAGTTGTGGCCATGAAGAAGGTGATCCCCGAGGTCCCTTTCAAACTCAAAAAGAGTGAATATCCGGAGATCCGACATGAGATCCGAAGAAGAGGTTAGGAAGTTCTTACCAACCCCATTCAACAAGTTGAAATCTTAATGGTTCAAGAGTTCTATGCCAATGCATGGATCACCAAGAACCATGATCACAGTGTGAACCCAGACCCAAAGAATTGGCTTACAATGGTTCGGGGGAAATGCTTAGATTTTAGTCCGGAAAATGTAAGGTTGGCATTCAACTTGCCCATGATGCAAGGAGATGAACACCCCTACACTAG
>NC_029778.3:62686936-62688399 GCF_000817695.3 Arachis duranensis
TCAACTGAGAAGGCATGACCTCAAGCCCGTGGCTAGGGGATGGTTGGAGTTTATCCAACGCTCAATCATTCCCACTAGCAACCGGTCCGAAGCTACTATAGACCGGGCTATCATGATTCATAGCATTATGATTGGAGAGGAAGTAGAAGTTCATGAGGTTATATCCCAAGAACTTTATAAGGTGGCAGACAAGTCCTCTACCTTGGCAAGGTTAGCCTTCCCTCATCTCATTTGTCACCTCTGTAATTCAGTTGGAATTAACATAGAGGGAGACATCCTCATTGATGAGGACAAGCCCATCACTAAGAAGGGGATGGAGCAAACAAGAGACCCCACTCATAGACATGAGGAGATCCCTCATCATGAAATCCCTGAGATGCCCCAAGGGATGCACTTTCCTCCACAAAACTATTGGGAGCAAATCAACACCTCCCTAGGAGAATTGAGTTCCAACATGGGACAACTAAGGGTGGAGCACCAAGAACATTCCATCATCCTCCATGAGATTAAAGAAGATCAAAGAATCATGAGAGAGGAGCAACAAAGACAAGGAAGAGACATTGAGGAGCTCAAGCACTCCATAAGATCTTCAAGAGGAAGAACAAGCCACCATCACTAAGGTGGACCCGTTCTTTAATCTCCTTGTTCTTTATTTTCCTGTTTTCGAATTTTTATGCTTATGTTTATCTATGTTTGTGTCTTATTACATGATCATTAGTGTCTTAGTGTCTATGCCTTAAAGTTATGAATGTCCTATGCATCCATCACCTTTCTTAAATGAAAACTGTTTTTATTACAAAAGAACAAGAAGTACATGATTTCAAATTCATCCTTAAAACTAGCTTAATTATTTTGATGTGGTGACAATACTTTTTGTTTTCTGAATGTATGCTTGAACAGTGCATATGTCTTTTGAATTTGTTGTTCATGAATGTTAAAATTGTTGGCTCTTGAAAGAATGATGGAAAAGGAGACATGTCACTGAGGATCTGAAAAATCATAAAAATGATTCTTGAAGCAAGAAAAAGCAGTGAAAAGCTTGCAGAAAAATAGAGAGTATATGCAAAAAAAAAGAGAAAGAAAAAGAAAGAGCAAGCAGAAAAAGCCAATAGCCCTTTAAACCAAAAGGCAAGGGTAAAAATAAAAAGGATCCAAGGCTTTGAGCATCAGTGGATAGGAGGACCCACAGGAATAATATCCTGGCCTAAGCGGCAAAACCAAGCTGTCCCTAACCATGTGCTTGTGGCGTGAAGGTGTCAAGTAAAAACTTGAGACTGAGCGGTTAAAGTCGTGATCCAAAGAAAAAAAGAGTGTGCTTAAGAACCCTGAACACCTCTAATTGGGGACTCTAGCAAAGCTGAGTCACAATCTGAAAAGGTTCACCCAGTTATGTGTCTGTGGCATGGATGTATCTGGTGGTAATACTGGAAAACAGAGTGCTTTGGGCCACGGCCAAGACTCAT
>NC_029778.3:62688639-62704557 GCF_000817695.3 Arachis duranensis
TGGACTTTACTATGAGTTTGTGTGTTTTTCTGTGATTTCAGGTATTTTCTGGCTGAAATTGAGGGACCTGAGCAAAATCTGATTCAGAGGCTGAAAAAGGACTGCAGATGCTGTTGGATTCTGACCTTCCTGCACTCGAAGTGGATTTTTTGGAGCTAAAAAAGCCCAATTGGCGCGATCTCAATTGCGTTCGAAAGTAGACATCCTGGGCTTTCCAGCAATATGTAATAGTCCATACTTTGCCCGAGATTTGATGGCCCAAATCGGCGTTCCAAATCAGCTTAAGACTGCCCGGCGTTTAACGCCGGAACTGGCACAGAAGTGGGAGTTAAACGCCCAAACTGGCACAAAAGCTGGCGTTTATCTCCAAGAAAAGTCTCTACACGAAAATGCTTCAATGCTCAGCCCAAGCACACACCAAGTAGGCCCAGAAGTAGGTTTATACGTCATTTACTCATTTCTGTAAACCCTAAGCTACTAGTTCTCTATAAATAGGACCTTTTGCTATTGTATTTTTATCTTGGTAGCTATCTTCGAGTAGTCTTATGCTATCTTAGATCATAGGGCTGGCCTCACGGCCATGCCTAGACCTTGTTCTTATGTATTTTCAACAGTGGAGTTTCTACACACCATAGATTAAGGTGTGGAGCTCTGCTGTACCTCAAGTATTAATGCAATTACTATTGTTCTTCTATTCAATTCAGCTTGTTCTTATTCCAAGATATTCATTCGCACTCAAGAACTTGATGAATGTGATAATTATGTGACGCTCATCATCATTCTCACTTATGAACACGTGCCTGACAACCACTTCCCCTATGAACGTGTGCCTGACAACCACCTCCGTTCTACCTTAGATTGAGTGGATATCTCTTGGATTCCTTAATCAGAATCTTCGTGGTATAAGCTAGAATTAATGGCGGCATTCTTGAGAATCCGGAAGGTCTAAACCTTGTCTGTGGTATTCCGAGTAGGATTCAAGGATTGAATGACTGTGACGAGCTTCAAACTCGTGATTGTGGGGCGTTAGTGACAGGCGCAAAAGAATCACTAGATTCTATTCCGACATGATCGAGAACTGACAGATGAATAGCCGTGCTGTGACAGAGCGCGTTGAACATTTTCACTGAGAGGACGGGACTGTAGCCATTGACAACGGTGATGCCCAACATACAGCTTGCCATGGAGAGGAGTAAGAAGAATTGGATGAAGACAGTAGGAAAGCAGAGAGACGGAAGGGACAAAGCATCTCCATACGCTTATCTGAAATTCTCACCAATGAATTACATAAGTATCTCTATCTTTATTTTATGTTTTATTTATCTTTTAATCATTAATCCTCCATAACCATTTGAATCCTCCTGACTGAGATTTACAAGATGACCATAGCTTGCTTCATACCAACAATCTCCGTGGGATCGACCCTTACTCGCGTAAGGTTTATTACTTGGACGACCCAGTGCACTTGCTGGTTAGTTGTGCGAAGTTGTGATAAAGAGTTGAGATTGCAATTGAGCGTACCATGTTGATGGCGCCATTGATGATCATAATTTCGTGCACCACATGCATTATAAAAAGAAGAGGTAAATTCCAGAAGGAAGCAGTTCAAGAGCTTACATTATAGTTTGGGCATCCAAAAAAGGGTCTCTCTGGAGTTACTTCTGTTCTTTACCAGGGAAGATTGGGACGCATCCCACAACTGCACTAGTGTAGAACCTTTTCAGTTCTAGCTCGACTTGGGTTCCTTGCCACACTTCCATGTGAACGAAACCTGCTGTAACTTCCCAGAACCTTGGTTAGTACTCGTGAGCATCTTCACTAGCACCCAAACAATTATCTCAATTTGAGAATTTGGCTCTCATTGTTAGGGTTTTAAGTTCATTAAAAGGGGGCTAAATTAAGCCTATCACAATTTTGGCCATGTCAGATAAGTGTTAGCAAGCCATCTGTCATCCAACGTGTCACTTAACGTTCCAGCTAGGCATGCCATTAATGGAGATAAGCAAAAGGGCTAACGTGAATATACTTTTGAAATTTGGGGGTTCAATTTGAGTCAATTAAAATTTTGGGGGCCAAATTGAGGCCGAGGACAAATTTTAGGGGTCATTTTGAGTATTAACCCGTTCTAGTTGTGACTTGTATTCCTATGGCTTCATTATCTTATTTATGTTGTTTATTTTGTTTATTACAAATCGAATGCAAAATTTGAATTAAAAATTGATGTTCTTTATTCAAGTATACTTGAAAATAGTTATAAACTAACATAGGATGGATAATAGATGATGATAGATAAATTCAACTTCCAATAAGCTAATTCAAGTGTCCATACATAAACTAAATAAAGTACAAAACACAAACTAAATAAAGTACAGAATATAATATAAATAACACAAAAAGCATGTAAAATACATCATCGATGCTGGTCAGGTGCATAATGCAAGCGATGCCCAGTGCCACAGAATTGAGGTTGTGTCTGCCGAGATGATCTGCCAGGTCATGGAGCTAGAGGAACCTGTGTGTGCGATAGTGGAGGCAGTGAAGGCGTGGAGGATGTAGGTACATCTAAGTCTCATGGTACTAAACATGACTATATGGTTGTGCCTGGTAATAAGGCTGTACAGATGAATAATGTGGTAGTGTAGGCAACGGCTATAATGCAGCCATCAATTTCCCATAGTCGACTGACAGGGGTGTCGCATACTGAGAACCGGCGTAGACATCTATGCTGTATGAGGTGTTGGGCCTTGGTGACAAGTAAGGAACCCACACTGAGGTAGATGCAAGAACGGATGAATGATGAAGACCCTGTCCAACACTGTGCTCTCTGCCCGTGCAGAACTGGTCTAGGAGACGCTGCATGGTCTTCTTGTCAGTGGTATGAATATAAAATGCATCTTCAAATTGGATTTCATCTAACATGGATCTCTCACGACCACTGGTTGATGCACCAAGATCCACTTAGCCGGGTGAGGCCGTAAAAGGATTGCCCCGAACATACTGTGTCTATGAGACTAGTAGTGGGGGTGGCAGTGGCAGTGGAGGTGGCGATGGTGGTGGTGAGTCCTCCCGATTGGCTGGTATGTCACCGTGTTCCTCTTGCCAGCCATACTTGGCCTCCTCCTCAGACTCGACATCTAACCGCTCCTTGCAAGGTCCGACCCGCTCCCTCCAAGGCCTCGCAGCTCCTCCACGGTCCCTCACACTCCTCTCCCTCCTAGTCAGCCTCCTTGTGTCTGGTCGAACCAACTTGGCAAGCCTACGACGATCAGGGACATCCTGGGAAAGGTCAAGTACGTCGCTAGGCTGACTGGCGATGCACTGCACATCATCTGGAAGAGTCAACAACCTAGGATCATCAAACACGTCCTGGCCAGACAGATGTCTAAGCGACAAGCATGCTAGTACCAAGCCCAATCCTCCTATGTAGGCCGGTAATATGTGAATGGCTGGATGGAGATCCTATGACCTCTCTCAAATCGAGCCCTCCATCTGTACCACTCCTGATGACAAGTGGGCTACCATACTTCCTCTCCCTGTATTATGGTGGTGAGGAACTGGTCGACATTGACCAGGTCTCCAGGCACTGGCTGTTGGCCACCGAATTGGCATTTCACCTGATCAACATGGTGAAACTCAACAATGTTGAAACAGACAAGGGGAACTATAGTCATCCATGTCCAGGCTGATGGATTGCAAGACTAGGTCGTCGTACAGCGTCCACAGGAATTGCAAAATAAAGTGTAATATACCTCATTACAAAGAACAACAAATCATTTAGAAACAACTAAATAAAACAACATCGCGTAGCTTATATAATTGCAACCAATCCAATGCAAGACGCCATTGGAGGACTCTAGTCAAACCGGTCCCTACTCTGCTTGCTCATACCTAACCTGTGGACATATACGACAATAACAATGTCTTAATTTATGCAAGAAATAGTTGAATTACATAAATAGAAAGAATAAAAACCGTATACAAAAATAGTTACCTCACGACTAGGGGGCATGTCAAAATCTATCTATTAAGTGGACACCATTTACAAAATCTATGGTATATCCACGAGACTAGTACGGGATTGTATCCAGAAATATCAGTGGTAGTTCAATGTGCTGCAGAGCATAATGAGTAATACGTCCATGCAAGCACAGTACATCTCCAAGATAGGTCGCGACACCTCTCGAAGTCCTCTAATAATGGCAACCACATGATATAGACCTGATTGTTTGACTTGTCTGCCATCAGGTAACCCCTGATCAGTAACATGATGTAACACCTTGTGTACTGTCGGAGGGTAGATGCATCTGCAATAGCTAGCATATGTCGTACTTGTTCCCTTAGCCATGTCAACATGATGGAAAATGACTCCTTTCTTTGCGTCCCTTGTTGCTAAGTATGAGGATGCCTAGCACCGAGGAGCTCCTCTACCTACTCTCAAGTTGGGTGCTGGTACCATGTCCAGAAGTTACGCAACCACCCACCCACTAGCTCTCCGTGCGTGAATAACCTAAGGTGATATGCAACATCCTACAGGGTGATGGTGTACTCACTCAAGATAGAGGAAAGTGTGGGTTTCTGGACGCTAAAGTCCCACAAATGTAGTAAACAGGGGTTGTCAAAGACAAAGTCCTAGAGTTGCACCGTGTCGCCAAACTCAACCTCCTTCAAGTAAGGGAGAATGGCGTCTGGTGGTACAAGAGTGTAAACTCACTCGCCTAAGGAGTAGTAGGTGAGGCCTCTGTTAAAAAGTAAAACCTTTCAATAGCAAATCTATTCCAAAAGTAAAAATTTATATTTCAAAATAAAAAGATAAAAATTATAATAAACTATTATTTCACATTTCAGAATAATTAACTTTAAAAATTAAGCATTTTAAAAATTTATCCAACATCATTGCAATAAATATTCAGTAAAACAAGTTATCTAGCATATTCAAAATTAAAATTGAAAATATAAAATTCAAATTAAAAAAAAAAGAAAATGTAATAAATATTTAATAAATAAAGTAAATTAACTAATAAGTTAAATTAAATTAATTAATTAACATTTACTAAGAATACATTCCATCACCTAACAAATGCTAATAACTGCTAACTAATCTATTTTATGTTACGAAAATATAATCTATTCAAGTAATGTATAACAACACTAAATCTATAAAAGTATCCTATCTATAATTATATGCTTATTTGTTTAAAAGAGGAAAACAGCAACATTAACCTGGAAGTCGATCGCTTCCACAATATGGCAAGTCACATTCAAGCGGTTGATGTCATCATCTCATGCATATGCGCGCGCTATAATATCCGTGTATCTCAAGAATATCAAGGAAAATGTTTGACAAAGGGAGAAATGAAGGTTAAGTGGCAATGAGAGTGACACTTGAGGCGCTGTGAACGAGTTCCTTATATAGGGGCATCTAAGCTTTATCTTGTTTATAGTGTAAATGAAATAAGATTGCTTATATCATTTACAGTGTCATAACACGTGCAAACATGATAAACAAGATAAGCTACGTGTCATAACACTGTGCAAACATGATACATGGACTCCGTGACATGTCTTATCTCATTTACAACGTAAACAAGATATAAGCAATCTTAATTCGTTTACATTGTAAATGAGATATGTATAGGAATGAAAATCAGTAAATATGCTACAAATTACCTATATCTGTAAATAAAATATTTAAATTATTTTTAAAAAAAAATCCTTACTTTAATTATTGTTATTTTTAAAATATTTATTTTAGTTAAAAGTTATTGAAAATAATTTTTAAATATTTTATTTTAGTTATTTTGAAGGAGCAAAATTTATTAGGCTATGAGAACACCTTTTATAGATTAGACTAGGGAGAGCATATTGTTGGAAGACTTGGACAACTGGTATAACGTTTAAGTTATGTATTTAATGAATATAAAATTTGTATTATTTTGAGCATCAGTTTTACATAAGTTTTTTTAGCCTGATAGGGTCTTATGGAGGTGATAGAATTTACTGACGAGTCCCAACGAGCGTATCAGGACATATCTCAGACGTCTTAGTTTTGACACGTGGCCTACATGATTAAATGGGACATCATTGGACATTAGTCTCCGCATTAGTCGAGAGATGGCGACCAAAGTCTCACATTTTTCGCCTACCCTATAGGGAGGCGACCATTACCCTACATGAAGTGGCTTATCAACTGAGTCTTAATGCTGATGGAGATCCAATTAGTGGCTACATGGGTGGATGGAAGCAGTTCTACGATAGACATTTCATGGAAGACTTGTGTACCAGGCCCCAATCATAGATGGACGGAAAATAAGTGGACCGTCATAAGCATATATGTAACACCCTACCATACAGAGTCTTATGCTTAAGTCATAATTCAGAGATGGCAAAGGTATTACGATCTCTAAAAATAAAAATTTAGTACATGTAGTAGTGTGAAAAATGATTATAACTAGAAGCCTTTGAAGAAAAAGGGGTAAAACAAAATCGTAACTCGAAAGCGCAACACTCTGATCGAAAACGTAACGAATGAAGAAAAGAACTATTGCAAGATTGTACATATACAAGGAGTGTCAAAAACATGAATATCAAAACTCAAAATCCGGTTGCGAAGATAACTGGTCCGAGCATAGCAATATATACATGTAAATAAAGTAGGAAACCCCCAAAGAAACCCAAAGAGACAAAAATACAGAAAACCTATTCTCTAAAATCTCCTCCAAGAGGAGTCATCACAGTTTGTATTATTTAATGGAGATAAAAGTATCTAAGAAAAACATATAAAACCAAAACAGAGTCCCGAGAACAAAGGATCTTCGTTAATCCAGAAGTCTCCAGCATGCTTCAGCGAGAAGCCTCTCGTCTTGCATCTGAAAACCACAAAATCCGCATGGGTGAGAACTGGAGGTTCTCAGTATGGTAATAGTACCCACATATCTAACATGTAATGTCCTGGAAAAGCCAAAGGCAATCCTAGAACTTCCACCAGATAAATTGAAAACTTATAGACAGACTAAACCATAAATGGCAACTGGCTAAAGATTTTTCAGTCTATCTATTACTTCCATTTCCAAATCCTTCAGACCTCCCAACCACCAGCAGAAGCATAATATGGACAACACAGTATCTCATATAATCATCTTTGATCATCATTGATCATAAATTTTCCCCTTTCTTCATTCACAAGTTACCACATCCCCTAGCTCCTTTCTCATCGCTAGGCATATCATAATGATGTAATACATAAGGGGAGAGATCAGAGGCTTAGAAGTATGAAATTTGGCATTTAAAACTCAAAAATTAACTTTGAGATGAAAACAGGATCATGCGTACGCGTCGCCCACACGCACACGTGGATGGGAAAACAACCAAGTGACGCCTACGCGTCAGCCACGCATGCGTTTGTGCCCCACGCACAAAACTGGCACAATTCTCGCACAACTCTCGGGAAATTGGCTGGGCACTTGGTGCAGCGCATCGACGTGCACGCGTGAGCTACGCGCACGCGTGGATGGTGCATTTTGGAAAACGACGCGTACGCGTCAGTCACGCCTACGCGTGGGGGACATTCTGCTAAAAAATTTTCTAAGTTAAAAGCTGCAGAATTCACAAATTTAACCCACAATCTTCCGACGGACATAACTTCTTTATTTCAAATCATTTTTCCCCCGTTCTTAGAACGGCATGAACATCCTGGATCCAATTTCAATTCTAAACAAATTTGGCACAAATCGGGGATCCAGAGTCCAAGTTATGCCCCGTCAAAGTATGCCCAAAAACCATATTTTCATACAATACCACAAAATGCCATTTTCAAAACAAACCAATTTCATCCCTCTTCAAAATCAACCAAAACATACCAATTTTCAACTCTTTTTTAAATCAATCAAAATATACCAAAAATCAACATCAAGCCTCCTCAACTCACACATTAACACTTTACCACAATTCACAAAACCACCACCCAACCATTTTACCCATCTCAATCAAATGGTTAAATTACAAACACATTAACATGTCATACATCATTCCTCATCCCAATTTTCAACAATATCATTCCCAATCAACCATCATTATACATAATCAATATCATACTTACCATCAATATGGTTTTACCCACAAATCAACCTCAATCATTCATCAAGCATATATCACAACATGCATTTTTCTCATATATCACACCATCAAGGCATCAATATTCATAACCACATATATGACCACATCATATATCTCAATCATCCAACAACATCAACAATTCAATGTCTATCTTAGGGCCTCTAGCCTAAGTTTTCGCACCACATTACATTTTAGATACAGAAAACCGAGACCATACCTTAGCTGATTTCCCACGTTCAACCGGAGCACTTCCAAACCACTTTTCCACACGCTCTCAAGGTATCAACACCACCAAGAACAGATTTTTTTTGCACACCAAAGCCCTTTTCCGAGCTTTCCAAAATCTCAATCAAGCTCCAATATTCACATACACACTACCTAAGCCACAATCATCATACCCAAACACAACATCTCAATATCCAAACATCATAGAATAATAATTTACACTAGGGTTGAGAATCTTACGACATCCAAGGTTCAAAGAGATAAGATTAATCTTCTCCTTCAAGAGAGCTGGGTCCTATAACATCAAAGAGCCCAAAATCTTAATATTTTTCACCCAAAAATTCGAAATTAAGGGCTGAGGAACTGAGATGAAATCGTGGCTTACCTCAAGAATAAAGTAGTGGGTTTTGTAGAGCTCTTCGCGGTGAACGCATGGCCGTAAACGGTGCGACAATCGGAGCTCTAGATCAAAAGTTATGGTGGTTTGAAGATCAACCAAGGGAGAGAGCTTGAGAGAGTGTTCTTTCCCCCTCCATCCCCATTTTCAGCGTGTGTTTGTGTGTTGTGAGGAGAGAGAGTGCTGAAAATTAGGGTTTTGGTTTAGTTATGTTGGGCCAAGGGCCCAATATGAGTCCGGTTGGCCCAATTTGGCCTGTTCGGTCCAATCTTGGTCCGACTTCCATAAATTGATATCGAACTTCTCGTCTCAATCTCCTCTATCATATTAAGCCATAAAAATCACATTTTTGGCTTTCTAGAATAAATTCTCATTAATGGGTTAATTAGTCATTAATTAACCGGGTTTTACAATATACCATAGTGAGCAGCCACCTATCCGTCCCATCCTCTATCGAAACATGCTGTACTTGGTCATGTCTCTCTATTTTCCAAATTCTCAAATTGGTTTTGTTCCAGAGGAGCCAAATTCCTCCTAAGAAACCATTAGCATCAATCACTAAGGAGAAATCAAACCCAAAATTTTTTATGTAATTACTTGTCACTTACCGCTGCACCGCATCTCTTGAATGACGGCAATATCAATCATCAGGTTTATACTGCCTGCAATATTATTTGAGGTTGCATTTGTTTATATGCACAGGACACTAAGATAGAGACACAGAGATATAATTCATGTCTGACAGATGAGACATGAATAGACATTATATCCAAATATATTGAATTAGTGTATTTTATGTCCATCTTGACAAATACAAAAATACTAACAAGAGATACAACTTATTTTTCATTCTTTCTTTTATTATTCTTATTAATTTTTCTTATATTTTTTATTATTATATTTTTCTTCTCAAATTTTTTGAATGAAAAAAATGAGGATAAATTAGACTTTCGTAATTTGTTCTAGTTTATTACTAAACAAATACAAAACACTAATTTTTGTATCTGTGTACTTATATTTTGTTTTCAATGTCTTGTTATGCCGCTATGGTCTTACTTCTTAGAACCAAACTCATCCTAATAGACTTAGCAAACTTTGGGCTCGCTGCCGCTCTAGCATTCCACGACAGGATAATCACAAAGGCCAAAACAAAGATGAGTGAAGCTAGAGCTTCTAGGCACCCAAAGAAAACCAAAGAAACACAACCACAAGAACCCATTCATTACATACGAACATCTTCCCCATCCAGGGTTTCTCTATCTCCCCAAGCTGCCATAATAGGGTCGTTAATTTCCGAATGTCGATAATTTCCGAGCCTGAGAAACCTTGGTTGCTAGGGTCTGGTGGTTCCGAATCTATGGCTACATCCATGCTAGGTTAGGGGGTTTCCATGACCATAGTCTCCCCTATTGAATCGAGAGAAGGGTGCCAAGAGAGTTAGGGATGATTGAGTTGGGGTCTACAGGTGGGATTTCAATCTGGGTGTAGGAATAGGAATTCTGGTTTGCGGGGTTGGCTTGGGATTTTTTTTTTTTTTTTGTTGGCGTTGGCCAGGATGTTATGAACTACTTGGTAGGTACTATGGTTTTTGTGAGACCTTTTTGTTCAATATATCAGCTTGCATATTTACTCCCTTTTATTTTCTCATGCCCACTAAAGACGAGCCTGTTGACTGACTCAAAAAATCAAAAAGAAAGAGGCCCATTTGTAATCGTAGACCACCTAAGGTTCTTCTTGAAAGTGTAGTGGCCGAAAAACAAATAACAGAAGGTTTATTTGAAACAGTGTGAATGTAAAACGAGAGGAAGAAAGAAAAGAAAAGAAAAAATTTCCCCCGCTATACATGTTACGTCAAAATTATTAAGAATTCTTTGCATATGAACATATTTGCCAATAATCTGAATAACTATGAAGTCATTTCGGGCTAAAGAAGATAACAGTCCTGATACGTTTGGGTTATATATGGATATCTTCCTTCGAGAAACAACTATAAATGTGGAGACACAACACTGGAGGTACTCCAATTCTCTCTTCCACACAACTTTTTCTTAGGTTATCACCGTCCCTCCTTACCATATGCAAAGTGCCAAAATACAACACAAAGATCAGCAACTAAACCGACCAATGAATGAATGAAATTGAGTGAGTTTCTCACTCTCAGACATATAAATCACATTTGAACCGGGAAAAAAATTCATCGACAATCTGCAACCACATTGCAACTGTAATTCAGCCACAGCAGCACCTGTTATTTTCTAAAAATTTGATGAATGCAATCCCATTTACATTTTAAAACTACAGATGAAAATCAGATTGCAAAAAATAAATAATCTACCAATTCCCTTGCCCCTTCTGTCATAAAAACTTTTAACTATCACTGTCCCAACCTAGTTCCTGGGAGGCTGGGACAAGCAGGAAGTTAGTAACCTTTAAATCCCAAGTAACTTTTCAAGACTGAAAAGTAACCTCAAGTTGAAGTCGGCACCCTCTACATAGAATTTTGAGGAAAAGAAATTACATAGAAACAGATTCAGACATCAGACAAACCAATTAAAATATATAAAAGACACACTCAACACAGAAACTTGGAATTGGACTGCAGAAATGGGTAACACAACACAGACAAAACACGTTCATTGTCCATTAAGCCAGATGCTCACAATTTGAATTTTCAAATGGGTTCATACTAACTAGCATACTGTGCATGGGGTTGTCTGATTTTACAATGGGAGAAGAAACTTCAGCAGAGGAAAAAAATAATCATAGAAGACCTCATACCAACTGTTCTGACTTTCTAGTCAGTGACAAGTCAAGATTACTCAACCTGTAGATGCCTCTAAGTATATGAATATAAGCTCGTTTTGTCACTCTCTCACACAGACATACATGAACATGCACACTCCTTTTCTGAGACTTCTTATTCTAGGTACTCACTTAAACATCAGAGCTAGATCAAGGAGTCAATCTCTTGATTGCATTTACCCATGATCTCCTAGACATAACCAAATTCTGTCAATCACTTGATTACATTCACCCCATGATCACCTAGGCATAACCAAATTCTGTCAATCTCTTCATTACTACTATCCAAGCCAAGAATATAGTGCCTTGCCATAACTGATTAAGGGATTAACTATCAAAGCCCTATCTTCCCCGAACCCAGATAGAAAGACTAGCAGCTAGCAACTAAATTTAATAATTTTAACAGAAACCAATTCCAAACATATGATTGCCTACATAGATTTCGTGAAAAATACAATGACAGCATTTCTATAAGAATGTTTCCACATTTAGGAAAATTGGCTGCCAAGCCATGTCAATGGAATTTCAACTACACCAAACTGCGAAATCGTTCTCCTCCCCAACAGCCAAGTAAATCCAACTCCATAATAGATATATCAGAGAGCCAAATTACAACAATCACGAGGCAATTGAGACAATAAGTTAAAACAATATCTACAAACAAGAACCAAAAAGAAAAAAAGAGCGCTACTTATCACCTCGGCACTCGGCACCAGCTTCACATCTTCTCTGATCTTCAATGGAACACTTCATATTCAACAAAATTACACTTTCAACTCCAACAAGCTCCTCAGCCCCTACCAAAACCCTGAATCGCCACGGATCATGACTGCAAGGGATACTTCCGAGGCCTCCCTCGCTTCCTCGGCCCAGATCCAGCAACTCCATTCGAAATACTTCCTCTGGCAGCTACCCTCGCAGGCGTCGGCGCTGCAACCGACACAGCAACATTTCCCCCATTCTCCTGAACAGCCGCGGCAGGCATCCAATTCGGAAGTGAGGACGCAGACTGTGGAGGTGCAACCGTGACTGGAACCGGCGCCGGCGCAGGCTCTTTCTCCGCAGATCCCACATTCCCAACCACAAACCCCATCGGAAAGAACCCCCAGCAGCAGTAATAGGCATCCTGCCCCGGCACCAGTGGGGGCAGCGAAGGAATCGAGATCCCATGGAAGGACCTGTCACAGTTCTGGCACCTCAAGCAGCATCCCTCGTAAACCCTAGGGTACTCATACAACCTATAGCAGTACGGACACGCGGTCCAGAAATTTCCCGATCTGTTCTGCCCCTGCCGCTGCCTCGCGTTCGAATTCTCGTCCGCCGCAATCTCGTTCCTCGCGGCGGACGCAGGCGTGTTATTAGTCATGCTGATATTCATCCCGTCGAAGCTTATGGTATTACTGCTATTATTTGTCCTGGCGCTTGGGCCTGGCCCTGGACCAGGCCCAGGTCCCGTTCTACGGACCGGGAGCTTGTCTTGCTGGACCCAGCCGGGAACGGAGAGGTCGACTCGGGAGAAGAAGGAGAGCTCCTTGTCGTAGTTGGACTTCTTGATTGGGTCCGAGAGCACCGCCCAGGCGTCGGCAACGAGCTTAAAGGCGTGGTCGGCGTACGCAAAGCGGCTCTTGTCAGGGTGGAGGAGGAGAGCGAGGCGGCGGTAGTTGCGCTTGATGAGGTCGAGGTCGTTGGTGCGGCGGTCCACCTGGAGGATGCCGTACCAATCGAGTTGGTGGTGGTGGGGGTGGCTGGTGGCGGCGTTTGGACGGTTATCAGCGGCTAAGAGGACTTCGACGATGGCGAGGATCTGGTCGGAACCTTCTAGAAGAGGTTCGGTTTCTTGGGCGAGGATGGCGAATTCGCGGGAGCCGTTGAGATCGCGGGTGTGCAGGAGCTTTTCTGCGATCCCGAGTAGACGTTCGGCTTCTGCTCTCGTTGCCGTTTGCATTTCTTAAACTTTTTGGATGTTTTGGATTTGTTGTAAGAGAGGGTTTTGTTGGGTTTGGTTTGGTTTGGTTGATGCGTTTCTTGGTTGGTAGAGTGAGAGAGTTACTGGAACTATTGGTAAAAGCTACAGAGAGAGAATGGGTTCCTGGTTCAGTTCTCACTTCTCAGCCATTCTCTCTCTAGTATGTACACACGCTTGACTGGCTTGAGGCCTGAGGGAGTACATGTTTTAGGTTTGTTTTGTATAATTTTTTAATGAGATATTTGTAATTTTTTAAAGTATAATATAAGTAAATTCAGCGAATCAATACTTTATTAAAATTTGATTTAACTAAAAAAATAAAAATGATAAAAATGAATAATCTCACACTATTTGATATAATTTTAAGCCATTAAAAATATTAATCTACTTAATATATTAAAATTGGGTTTTTCCCTGCTAATAAAGATGACGTGTCAATCTCTCTAAGTCCATGAATAATATATAATAATACTAATTTAGGAACATATCTTCATTATAATTATATCAAATCAATATTTAATGCACTATTAAACTACTTATCAATTATAATGCATAATTACTGTACATAATAAAAAATTACCTTAATAATAAGTAATTTACATATTTATTTTTGTTTTACTAAGGTCTATAAATAGTATTTTTCTGTGGTATATAAATTTAAATTTGAGAGTCAGCTCATAATTTTATGTTTAGTATTTTTTTTACTACTTCATAGAATAAGAATGTATTTTTCGTTTTTTATTGAAATTGATCCTTTTAAGGTACAATTTATAATTTTTTATAATATTTTTCATATACTCATTCTATTATATTATTCTTTTAATAATTTATTAATTGTTGTTACTCTAAGTTATTCTTATCGTCTAATGTTCCAGTTCGATTGTCTTTTACCACAATCGTTTACAATGTATCACATCCATGAAATACCTCATCGAGTTGTCTTCACTGATTCAGGTTCCAACTACATGGATGTAAGTGTTCAAAGAAGGGGCAATAATCTTTACTTTACCAAAGGATGGTTGGATCTACTCACCTATTATGACCAACCTAATGGAATGTGGTTAAAGTTAGCTTTCTTGGGAGGAGCTCGATTTTTTATTGCGGAATTGCATTCACGGAACTTTATAGGGCAAGTTCAAGTTTCATCCCCTCCATACTTTTTACGTCTGCCTGAAAATCTTCGAAGTGGAGTACATAATGACTAATGAGATTGAATTTCCTCAATTTAAGTTCAGTTTTGCTAAATTCGTGACAAATTCGGATATGCAATTTCAACGATTGGTAACATATTTCAATTTTTTATTTTAAGTTGTTCATTATTAGAATAATTTTATAACATATTGTGATTTTTTTCAGAAATTACCGGCTTTCTTTTGCATGCATGCAATGCCATTGAGAGAAATAAGGGTTAGTTTGGTTTCTCAGTGTGGCAATTCTATACCTTGCCGCATTGCATGGATAGCGGATGATGAAGCTTATTTAACAAAAGGATGGTTTGAATTTGCACGAATTCTAAATGTTGATACTTACGATGTTATTTCAGTTAGTTATCGTTACGAGAATGACTCTATATACTATACGTGACTAAGAACTAGAATAGATTCAATATTGTTTAAGTAATTTGGTTTTAATATTAGTATTTGATTAAATTATAATTAGAAAATTTTAAATTATTGCCTCAATTTATATATTATGAGTATTTTTCGTGAATGTACTATTTTTAAATAATTTAATAATTAATAAAATGAAGTGGTGTCAGATATATTATTTAAGTTTATTTTTATCCTTTATTTTTTATTTGTATTTTCATTATATTTGACAAAAAATCACTACCTAAACATATAGTTTTCATTGACCTAAACACAATTTAGTTGTCAATAAAAACCGATTTTATCTATAAAAAATAACAAAACATGTATATTTTGATATTATATTAATATAGTAAGTAGACATTATGATATAATAATATCTTTAATTGTATTATAATTAGCTCATAAATAATATATGATTATATTATTTTAGAAAATTTTTTCCATTATAATTATATCAAATCAATATTTAATTATAATAAAAATATGTTAATTATAATTATATCATAAAATTATAATAATTATGATAGTTATGTTATATATTTTAATCATTTATGTAAGTAAATAAACTAGAAAACAATCAAATCAAATAATGATGGTAAATAAATAATATAAAATAATATTATACATTTAATTGTATTATAATTAGCTCATGAATAATGTATGATTATATTATTTTAGAAAAATATTTTTATTATAATTATATCAAATTAATATTTAATATATTATTTAAATCTATTTTTTATATAACAATAATATTATATATATTTATATATCACTTTTTTAAACTCATTCTTACAAATATTGGTATATAATTAATATAGATA
>NC_029778.3:62704606-62731013 GCF_000817695.3 Arachis duranensis
ATATAATATTCATTATCACATGAATTATCATCATTATTCAATAATAATAATAATAATTTCGAATTTATATAATTGATAAAATTCTAATTCTCATTCGTATGTAATAATTTTATTAGTATGTATTCACAGTTTTAGTCAATATATAATAATAATATTATTATATGGACATCAAATTAATTAGTTAACAAATTGAATTTAGCTTATGAATTTTTATTTTCTACTCAAATTTTTAATCATTAGTGATTTTATTTTTTATATTTACAGTAAATTTTGACTATAAAAAAAATTAGTTTTGATTGTTTCCTATTTTATTTATTTACAGTCATAATTAAATTTGATATAATTATAGTAATATAAAGCTGCTTCATATATAGCAATAATATTATATAAAATATTATTGCATGATTGTAGAATAAAAAATAATCATATATATAAAACGAAATAATTATAGCAAAAAAATTAATACATGTGATTTAAATATTTTTAATAACTGGTAACATGAAGTTTAAAAAAATATAATTCATATATTTTTTATTTATGTATATGTATATAATTATTTATATATATATAATTATTTAACAAAATTAATATATACGTATATATAAATAAAAAATTATTATAATTTCTGAAAATTATACATGAATTTTTTTCTCAAATAAATTTATTCTAATTATATTACAATTAGCTCATGAATAATGCATGATTATATTAATTTAAGAAAATATCTTTATTAAAATTATATCAAATTAATATTTAATGCGTTATTAAACTACTTATAAATCATCGATATTTTTAATCATTCTAATTATATCAATTGATATAGTTCTAATTCTCATTCAAGTGCAATAATTTTATTAGGAGATAATTGATGCACACATTAATAGTGACTCATTTAATTTGATATCAATTAGTGGATAACAATAATAATAATAATAATAAAATCTACACAGCACATGCATTATATTTTAAAAAGATAAAATATATTTTAAAAAATTAGAGTATTAATAATCAATTATGATTAATATCAATATCAATAATTAATTTTTATAATTATTTTTTGTACTATTAAAGGCTACATATAGTGTTTTTCTTTTTTGTAGAATAAAAAAGGTTGTGATACATAACATTTTTGTAAAGTTATATCATATGGACACAAGATTAATTAGATAACAAATTGAATTTTAATTAATATGTTTTATTTTCTGCTCATATTTTTTCATTAATTATTTTACTTTTTATATTTACAGTAATATTGAATGTAAAAAAAGAAAAAAATAATATTGAATGTTATCTATTTTATTTATTTAGATTCATAATTAAATTTGATATAATTATAGCAAGTATCTAGGATTAATAATAACATGATAGTATAATTTTAAGTTGTATAATATAATAAAAAAATGTAGCAATTTATGTATCCTTCCTATTTAGCAATAATATTATATATATTTATATATCTCCTCTTTTAGCTCTTTCTTAAAAATATTGGCATATAATTAATGTCGATAACATATATATTGAGTAAGTATCTCCATTGAAAATATTTGTTAACTATTACCGTATATAATTAGTGTGTGTGTGTGTGTATATATATATATATATAAGGATTAATAGTGAATTGTTACAATTATTTATCATCTAGAAAATTCGTACCTTAGATATAGAACTTCTTATGTTTATTATTTTTCATATCTATGGGATACTAACTACGATTCTATCAACAGTATTACCTATGATAGATTATGTAATGAAAAAATTTGAAAAATAAAGGCAAGAATTATAAGGTTATGAAAAGTCTCATCCAAATTTGACAAGAACAACACGACTTACATAGAAATGGTTCTTATGGATGATAAGGTAAGTTGATTATTTTCCATGATTCTTTCAAGTGATACTAGGTCTATTTTATAAATATTTTTTGTTTATATTTTAAGTTTATTTGATAAATAAACCCTTGCACGAATTAAAGACAATGCAATTTTATAGATTTATAAGTGCGTGCTAATAGCCTTTATATTTAATTTGTTTTAGAGTGTGATAATAGCCAATATGTTTGTTGGTAGATTTAACTATTACTATATTATTTATGATCACATGCAGTATATATGTCTGATTTATTGAAGAAAGTAGATTATTAAAATCGATTAATAATTATTTTAGAGTTAATCCAATTAATACTAAATTTAAAAAAAACAAATAATGCATAACATATTATTTTTTATTAATTAAATAATTATAATTTAAATTAATTTTAAAAATAATTTAAAATTATAATTTTAATCTTATCACGTGCATGTCACAGGTAATTACACTTGTAATAATTAATTAAAGGTTTACAAATCATAAAATCTAACGACTTCTTAGCACTCTTCTATTTTTATTTTGTATTTGATAAACAAAAAGTTATGTATTTGTATTTATAGTTTTTAAAGATAGAAATATTTTTAAAACTACTTAGATATAATTTGATAAAGTGTATTAAAAATAATTTTAATAAGCAAAGACAATAACAAATGTATTTAGTAAAAAAATTTAAAAATTTAAAAATATTATAATAAATATTAACATAAGAACTAAAGTTAAATATTAATTAATATACGAAATTATATTAAAATTTTCAATTTTAATAAACATAAATTATTTTTGAAAAATTTTATTTCAAGTCTTTTTTAATGCATCTTTTATCTTTGAAAAGTTGTAAGTATAAGTATATTGTCATTTTTATTTACCAACCCAAAATAAAGAGCTTGTACTTTTGAAAAGTACAAATGAGCAAATCAAGCCTACATGCTTGTACTTGCAACTATTAAAAAATAGAAATTTTTGAAAATGCTTAAGGTGAAATGTTTTAAAGATGAATTTGTTTATCAAAATGTATCTAAATTTAATTCTTACATTAATATCGATTGGTTCATCACCTATAAATATACCGACACCCTCAGCTACATTTAAGTTCCAATACACTTAAAACCTACTAAGACCCTTGCTGATGTAGGTATCGGAATGTTTTGCAGGTACCACCCCCCATCTCCTCACGAACAACTCGGACGACAGCCGTACAACCCGGGCCAAGTCGAAAACTACCTCACTAAGAGTTTGGACCTCACGTTTAAACTCAAACACAACCCAATTTCAAGTAACCCTCAAAAATATTTTTAAATTTTAAAAACTATTTTTCTCAATACAATTATTGCTATTTATATTTATTAAAAATTATTTTTAATTTAATTTATCACATAAATATTATAACTTTTAAAAAATATTTTTTAAAAAATTATTTTTAAAAAATAAAAATTTTACCAAATCGAGCGTCAGTGTAAATAGGAGAAAATGTTATTTAGCCATTAAATGTTCTAGAATGATATCAAAATTAATTTTTCTTGAAAAGAATTTAAGATTAAATATTTTTTAACAAGTTTTCCTTTTGAGTCCTCGAAAATTTTTCTAAGATATATGGGGTCTTCTAGTTATTTTAAAAATAGACTAATTTTATCTTATCGTATATTTGTTTAATTTAATTATTTTATAATAAAATTAATTGAAAACTTATTTGTTCAATATACATATTGAAGTTTTGATTCAAAGTAATAGCGGAATTAATCTATCCAAGTATTTTTTGAAAACTTCTAAAGAATAAAAAATTCGGTATATAGGACCCAATGTACTATTTGAATTTATTTGCGGATCAAACTTGGGCGTTTACTCTAGCTATATAGCATTTAACAAAAGTTTAATAAATACAAAAATGATATATGTATACAAAAATTTAGCTACTAAATTAATATCAAAACTATTTAATGTGTATTCTACAAATATGAGCAATTTATTATTTTCTTTTCCTGTTTTATATATGAATGTTAAAGAAATTAATTTTTAAAATTATTATGTACACATAAAAAAATCAATATAAATGTATGCATTATTTAATTTATTTTTAATAAATATTTTATATTTTAATATATATTTTATATAAATTACTAATTTGATGGTTAATTTTTTGTTTACACGTAATATTTAAATTGATTTTTAGAAAATTTTAGATAGGGTATTTTAATGTTTGATAAGTTTTTATTATTTCAAAAGTTTTTATATGATTGATTTCTTTTATAAGGAAAATTAATTGGTCAAAAAGTGATTTTTTATTTAATTGTCTTGTAACAAAATTTATTAAAAATTTATTCTTCAATATACATATTAAAAATTTTATTAAAAATGATGAAAGAATTAATCTATTTAATATTTTGATAAGAGTAATTTTTAAAATTTTCATAATAATCAAAATTTATTGAGACTAAAATGTTCAGTTTAAAATTTGATAGATAATAATATGGATGTTTATTCAAAAATAATTTAATTAAAATGGTATATTTTAAGTGCATATAATTGAATTTTTTTATAATTTTTAGATATTTATGTATTAAAAATATAAAGAATTTTTTTCTAAGTTTTAGTGAAATCTTTTTTCTTACAGCACTCTTGACTCGTATTTTAGTAAGGCTCTTAAAAGAAAATCGATTATGATAGAATTGACAAGTGATGTTAATAAGAATACGGTAAATATTAAAAATGTAAAACACTAATATAGTTATACATATTAAAATTATTAATTGAAGTGTGTATACTTCTTTTCAAATGGGAAAAAATGAGAAAGATATACTTGTGAAAGAAAGAAACCGGTGTAAATATATTCATGGATAGAGGTGTGCATGTGGCTCAATTTTTTCATTTACTGAACTCAAATTATATTAAATCATTTTAAATAGTTTGAAAATTAAACTAAATTATTTTGTTGAATATTAGTGTTTGGGGGTGTTTTATAAAGATGTGGATGTTTAAAAAAATACTAACATGTATTTATGCGTGTTATTTTTTGCAGAAATTTGTCGCAACTTTATCAAAGATTCGTCACGTGTCATCTATCGATATATTTCAAGGTAATTTTATCAGAGATTCCTATTAGAAATTCATCATATGGTAATTTTAGGGGCAACACATATTCTACGTGTTATTTTAACAGGAATTTGTTGCAAAATTTCGAGGCAACTTTATCAGAGATTTTCAACAGAAATTTACCACGTGACAGCTCCAAGATAACACGCACCCTGTATATTATCTTTTTTAGATATTCATCAGACATTTTCGAGGTGCCTTGATCACTGTTTCTAAATACGAAACGCTACGTGGAGCACCTGAACAACACACACCTTGCGTGTTGACCACTATGGGAGGTGTTTCCATGCAAGAGACAAGACTTGCTGTGGAAAGTGGCTTTATTAATGGCACCGGATGTATAAAAATGGGAGCTGGGGTGCTTATTTTGGTTATTTTAAAACCGTGGCTTCATTTTTATCATTGTGTAGAGAAGTTGTGTGGTTTAGTTGAGAGTAAATAAGTTAGTTTTAGTTGAGAATGAGATTATTTTGTCTAAAATGGTATGTGATTATATGTCCACGAAAGATCATATAATGAATTATTTAGAACATTCTAATTATGTAAGTTTATTATTTACAATTGAATTTGGATTCTCTAAATTTTAGATTTTCACTTTAGAGGATAAAATTAAATCTCTCACCGTTGAATATTTTTTCTCTCATGTTTTCTTTTGATCCCACTTATGACATAAATAATGGTGATAGATCATACTTTATCCTCTAAAATGAGTTTCAAAATTTAGAGGATCCAAATCCTTTTTAGTTAATTTATTAGTGTTCGTTGGTTAATATTAATTTAATAATTTGTTATTATTTATTTGATTTATATTACTTTAGTTGTATTGTTATATTCGTTGATATCAATAAATAATATAATTAATAATAAATATTAATTTTTTGAAAATAATATTATTCTATTTTTTTCTGTTGTTAGTATATATAATTTTTGATAATATTATTCTCTTTTATTTTTTGTTATAATTATGATATTTTATATTTCTGTTAATTATTAAAATTAATAAATAATATACATATGATATTTTTGTTAATTATTATAATATGATATTTTATTTTCTTTATAATATGATATTATTTTTTATTTTTTTGTTATAATATTATTATATTATTTTAATTTTAATTATTAAAATTAATAAATAATATAAATATAAATAATTGAAATTCGGATTTTTGGTAATTATTAGCGTGGTACCTGAAAAAATGACTCCGACGTTCAAGTTAGTATATGAATGAAATAAATAATTAATAGGTATATATAAGATCGAGAGAAAGATTATTTCAGAGTGAATTTTCAGGGGTGAAGTGGTTTTCTTCAACAGAAGTATATCATTTTCTTCATGTTCTTCTTGCTTATGTCAATGCCGTTTTTATAGAGTTAGGGCTTGGGCTGCCCAACGGTTGGTTTGAGTGAATCTCGACCTCACTCAAGATTCTTGGGAGGTAACATTTACGTGCTAAGGTTTCAGATGCACGTGTTTTTTATTTCTTTGACGTGGCTGAGATATGTGTCGATAAGTTCCGACTACGCAGGGTACCGTACACAGCCCCCAAGCTTGACTTGTGTTTTTTGGTTTTATAGCATGTTGAGCTTTTGACGGCATATATCTCAGCATCGGTTTGAACTTGGTAGCCCCCAAGCTCAACAATGCGTTTTAAAACTCTGCTTATGTTTTTCGAGGCATTTTAACTTGTTGGGGAACGTGTAAGAAAGTTGTTTTCCCGTATTTGGTAAACGTGGTGTAATTAATTCCCTTAATGACCAGATTTTGGCCGTTTTGACCTAGGGTATTTCAACAGTTAATCCTTTTGGTTCTCCCGCTTGGTTAGTGGGTTTGTCATAGCGCTCGTTTAGGGGGTTTGCTTCGAAAATTTTCGTCTTTTCTTTTTCTGCTTTTATCTGGCTTTGGCATTTAGAATGACTTCGAAAGGTTAGATTTTTCTTCTTGCTCTGTTTTCTTCTTTTTGTTTTTCTTTTTCTATTGTGTTTGAAAAAATGGTCAGGAAAAAGAAAAAAGATAAACTAAGTGGTTGAGGTTAAGAAAGATGACCTTTATCATTGGGTGAATGACAATATAAAAATGCGTGCTTCTTCGTATTCTACTTCTGAGTCGCTGAGCGAGCTTCGTAGTATGAAACTGGTTAAGGATCGTTCTGGCATTGCTATTGAACTTCTCCTCTGTTCCAATGAGGAGAGGGTCTGTGAGCGTAGGGGGATTGGGGTTATTTTTATATGTACACCCCTTGTTTATTGAGTTGCATGTTAAATTTCCCTTTTTCATCCTTTGAGTGTGATGTACTGACTCAACTTAACTGTGCCCTTTCTCAATTACACCCAAACTCAGGGGCGTTTTTGCGGGATTTTCAATGCTTGATGGAGTTTCTCGAGTATCCATCTTCTTTGGGTATTTTCTTTTCTCTGTTTCAATCGAAAGGGGTTCGGAGGGGTTTATGGGTATTTTTGAGTAGTTTTCCTGGTCATTCCATCTTTTTACTTTATAAGTCTTCCTTCAAAAATTTTAAGCCTTTGTTTGTGAAGGCCCGATCTGTAGAGACCGAGTACCCTTTTTACCTTGATGACGAACTATTAGCAAAATTCCCATTATACTGGTGTTCTGAGCCCATGCAAGTGCTTGAGGCTTATAGGAGTGATGAGAATGATTTGGTGGTGGAATTTTTAATTGAGAATTTTGCTGCTGGCGGGTGTTTGTCGATTCCTGAGATACTGCATTTTGAAAGGGAGAATGATAAAGAAGGGTTAAGGACTTACATAGGTAATACAAGTATGCACCTTTTATTGATTGCTCTGTTCTAGTCTGGTTTGTAAGCTCTTCTTTTTGCTTTTGTCTGCAGGTGGGCGAGTTTCGCATCTGAGTTCGTCTCGGTTACAGACTTTCCTTGATAAGAAAAAGGATAAAGGCGCTGGCGTTTCTAGCCTACCTAAAATTGGTGAGGGGGATGCGGCTTTTTCTACTGCTCAGCCAGCTTCTTCGAAGAGGAAAAGAGATGGTTCTGAAAACTCGTTGGAAGTGCTGTCTAAGGAAGGTAAAGGTTTTGCTGAAAGTTCAAAGTTGGCATTTGACCGTCAGCGAAAGCTTCATGGGTTTATACCTGGTGCGAGTTCACATTCTCTCTGGAGTGAGAATTTCCATTTGGCTGAGCTTTCCGATAGGGTCTCTCAGTACCCTGGAGATATGTTACTTACTCGACGGGTTGGGGTGGAAGCTTTGGGAAAATATGTTCAGGTATGTGACTTTATTTTTGTTTTTGTTCCTTTCTTTTTATATCACTTATTGTGTTTGATTTGTTGTTTGTAGGCTGTTGCTGCTCGTTTGCTTTGTGTCGGTCACACCACCGAATTATTTGGGGCCGAGCAGCAAACTGATGTTGAAAAGTTTGCTTCTTTAGAGCGAATGATTAAAGAGAAAGAAGGTGTTATTGTGGATGTTACTGCAAAGATGAAGGAGAAGGAGAAAACTGTTTCTAATATCACTATGAAGATGAAGGAGAAGGAGGACGAGGTGACTCGCCTTCAAGATCAGATTCACTTACTTCAAAGTGAGATAAGGGATAGTGACAGGACGAAGGGTGAGATGACTGATCGGATCCAGGAACTGGAGGATCAAGGTATTGAGATGTTTATATCTGGGTTTGACCGAGCTGTTTCTCAAGTTTTACTGTTCATTCCTGAGTTTGATATTGGCCGGTTTGATGTGACAAAGATCTTTATTGATGGAAAGCTTGTTCAAGATGAAGCGGGTGAGGATCATGATGAGAATGTTCCTCTACCTATCTAGCAATATGGTTTTATTTAGAGTAGGAAGATTTGGTACTTTTTGCTTGATCTAAGACCGATTATGTCTCAAGCTTTGTTCCTGAATTATAATGTTAGTATTTTGAAATCCATCCTTGATGATGGTTGGTATTTGAAGTATGTTTGAACTGTATAAAGAGCTCATGTATGAGCATTAACTTAGCTTTTTCTGCGCTATTTTGAATGATAGGTATTGCTTTGATATTGCTTTCGAGCTTTGCGGATATCTTTTTTCCGACTTTAGTGGTCGGTTTGACGTATTAATGTTATCTTGATTTTTGCCGATGAGGATTACTACACAGTATGTAGCTGAATAGAATTTATTGATGTACATGGGATATTTTATTGTACGAACTGGTCGGCCTCGTTAAAACCTGTCCGAGTAAAATCCTCCTTAGGGAAAAAACCTCGTGATCAGGAAAAAGAGTACCTAGCCAGTTCATAATTGCATTTAGGGATTAACTGTAATAGATCTTCAAAGATGAAATGTTCCATGTGTTGGGTAGAGGCGTTCCTTCTAATGTTTCAAGGACATATGCTCCTTTGCCGATGACTTTAGAAATACGGTAAGGGCCTTTCCAATTGGCAGCTAGCTTCCCATGTCCAGGTGGTTTTCGGACTTCTTCCATTTGTCTTAGCACTAGGTATCCTTCCTTTAATGTTCTTGGCCTTACCCTTTTGTTGTATTGCCTCTTTATTGTCGCCTGCATTGCTTGTTGTCTGAGCTTGGTGAGTTCACGATCTTCTTGTATGAGGTCGAGCTCGGCTGCTTTTGTATCTGAGTTATCTTGCTTGTTGAAATACTTAGTTCGTGTTGATCATCGACTGATTTCTATGGGTATCATACAATCTGTGCTATATACTAGTCGGAATGGGCTTTCCTTTGTTGTTGTATGTGGTGTTGTGTTATAACTCCATAGTACTTCTGGTATGACTTCGGCCCATCCTCCCTTAGCGTCTGTTAGTTTCTTTTTTAATGCCTGCAAGATAACTTTGTTAGCTGCTTCCGCGAGCCCGTTAGTTTGTGGGTGCTCGACAGAGGAGAAGTGATGCATAATATGTAAATCTGTTAAATATGATACGATCTTTTTGTCCGTAGATTGCCTACCATTGTCAGATACAATTTCTCTGGGTAATCCAAATCTACATATGATAGACTTCCAAATAAAATTTTGTACCTTTTCGGCTGTGATCTTTGCTAATGGCTGACCTTCTATCCATTTTGCGAAATAATCAACAGCAACCAAAAGGAACTTTACCTGCCCCGTTGAGATTGGGAATGGTCCGAGTATATCCATTCCCCATTTGTGAAATGGCCAGCTGATGTTTGATGTGTGCAAGAGCTCGGCCGGGTTGTGAATGAGTGGCGCACATCTTTGACAGGCGTCACAGCTTTGTACCTTATGTCTGCAGTCTTTCCTTAAGGTCGGCCAGTAGTAGCCAGCTCGGAGTATTTTCATGGCTAAACTTCTACTCCCAATGTGGTGTCCGTAAATTCTGTTGTGCAATTTGTTTACCGTTTCTTCGGCTTCTTCTTGGCCGAGACATTTCAGGAGGGGTCGGGATATGCCTCACTTGTACAGATTTGGTCCCAATAAAGTATATTAGCCTGCTTTGTATTTGAATGTCCTCAAGCTTTCACCTTCTAGTATTTCCCCAGTTCGTAAATAGCGAATGTACGTCTTTTGCCAATCTTCTGCCTATGTCACACTCAACACCGACCTTGTTTCTAAACTTGATTCCGTTAGAGTTATGTGGTGTAGTTTGTCTGTTTGGTCTGTTATCCTATGTGTGGCTAACTTGGATAAAATGTCGGCCCTACTATTTTGTTCTCTAGGTATATGTAGAATTTCAAAATATTAAAAATATTTCGTTAGCTGCTTGACCGAAGTTAAATATTTTTCCAAGAGTGGATTGCGTACCTGGAATTGGCCGTTTACCTGTTGCACCACGAGCAGCGAGTCACAGTGCACCTTTAGAGCCGAGATTTCTGCTTCCTTTGCTAGTTTCAAGCCTGCTAGCAGGGCCTCATACTCGGCCTGGTTGTTAGTTGTCTCGAAGAGGAACTGGTTGATTGTTCGGCGTGGACTCCATTGCCGTCCTTTAGTAGAATTCCTGCTCCGCACCCATTCTTGTTCAATGCTCTGTCCACATACAGTTCCCAGGATTTGATGAGTTCATCTTTGTCCGTGAATTCGGAGACGAAGTAGGCTAATGCCTGGGCTTTGGGCGATCCCCTTGATTGATAGGAGATGTCGAATTCAGAGAGCTCGACTGCCCATTTTGTCAGTCGCCCTGCTAAGTCTGGTTTTGACAGTATTTGTCGTAGAGGGTGACCTGTCCGAACTATGATTGGGTGTGTCTGAAAATAATGCCTCAGGCGTCGGGCGGTAACTACTAGGCCGAATGCTAGCTTTTCAATCATTGGTATCTTGTTTCGGCATTCTGCAAGACTTTGCTTATAAAATATACTGGATGTTGCTCCCTCCCTATTTCTGTTACAAGGACAGAGCTGATAGTGTTAGCTGAATTGAAAGAAATAGTGACAGTGGTTTACCTTGCTCTGATTTTTGCAGTATGGGTGGTGATCCCAAGATTTGTTTGAATTCGGTGAACACTTTCTCACATTTATCTGTCCAGGCAAACATATCTGACTTTTTCACGGTCTTGAAAAAATGGTAGGACCTTGTTGCTGCTGCTGGTAAGAATCTTGATAAGGCGGCTAGGCATCCTGTTAATCGTTGTACTTCTTTCATCGTCCTTGGTGATTGCATGTTTAGGATTGGTTGACATTTATCTGGATTGGCTTCTATACCTCGGTTTGTTAACAGGAATCCGAGGAATTTTCCCTTTTTCACTCCAAATGCACATTTTTCTGGATTTAATCTCATGTTGTGCATTCGGAGTTGTTGGAATACTTCCTTTAAGTCGGACTCGTGTTGTTCTTCTGAACTGGATTTGACGACCATGTCATCAACATATATTTCAATGTTTCTTCCGATTTCTTTTTTGAATATTTTGTCCATTAGTCTCTGATAAGTGGCACCTGCATTTTTTAGTCTGAAAGGCATTACTTTATAACAAAAGCTACCTTGGTTGGTTATAAATGTTGTCTTGTCCTCGTCGTTTGGGTGCATCTGAATTTGATTGTATCCAGAGTAGGCGTCCACAAAGCTCAGCACTTTGTAACCTGAGGTGTTGTCTACAAGTCTGTCAATGTTCGGCAATGGGTACGAGTCTTTTAGGCAGGCTTTGTTTAAATCTGTGAAATCCACACACATTCGCCATTTCCCTGAATTTTTCTTGACCATGACCACGTTTTCCAGCCATGAAAAAAATCGGACTTCTCTTATAAAACCTACGTCAAGTAGTTTCTGCGTTTTTATTGCTGCTGCACTTCTTCTTTCAGTTTCCAAATTGCGTTTTTTCTGTCGTATAGGTTGGGCATTGGGGTTGACCGCCAGTTTGTGGCAGATGAAGTTTGGATCGATCCCTGGCATGTCAGCCGGGGTCCAAGCAAATAGATCGGCATTAGATTTCAAAATGCTCTTCAAATGTTGCTTTGTTTCTACGGAAAAAGCTGATCCAATGTTAGTATACTGGTTATCTGTATGTAATTCTACCTTTTCGAGACCGTCTATTGGAGAAGGATGACTGTGGTCGTCTCTAGGATCCATTTTGGTCAGGCATGGGATATGCTCTGAATTGTACACCGAATTAATCCTCGAGATGGCTTCCTTCGCAACCTTCAAGCTTGCATTGTAGCATTGTCTGGCCTCCTTGTGGTCGGCGTGGACTGTTGCTATTTTATTGTCCTGCAAGGAAAACTTGACACACGAATGAATGGTGGAGACAATAGCTCCGAAAGAGTTAAGGGATGGACGTCTCAGAATGATGTTGTAGGGGCTAGTACAGTCAACCACGAGAAATTGAATGTCCAGTGTCTTGGAGTTTGGGGGTTCTCCTAATGTTGTTCTCAACCAGACGTAACCTGATATGGGGACTCTCTCGCCCGAAAAACCTGCCAAAATTCTCCTCCTGATGGTTGTAGTGACTTGTCGCTTAATTGCATATTCTTGAATGTGGAGTAGAACAAGACATCAGTGCTACTTCCTGGATCGAGCAGCACTTTTTTCACAGTCAGTCCTCCCGTGCTTACTGAAATTACCACTGGTTCGTTTAGGTTTGGAGTTCTTGATTTGAAATCAGAAGCACCGAAATTGACAACGGCCGAGGAGGTTGGCATTGGAGAGTTCTGCTGAGTTCCTTCCATTGTCATCATGGCTCTGTAACTTTGCTTTCTTGCTGTGTTTGTTATTCCTCCTCCAGTGAAACCTCCTGAGATGTAATTTATAACCCCTTTGGAGGTGGGGGTTTCTACTGGGTCCCGCCATGTTCCTTTGTCTCTGCGTTCCGAGGTATACTTCGGCTTGCTCGTGTCAGTTGTTTCCTTCTGGTTCCTGGAACCGATGTACTTGTGTAGTAGTCCCTGTCTTGCCAATCTCTCTAACAGGCCCTTAGCCGCCACACACTCATCCGTGGTGTGGCCAAATTTTTGGTGGAAGGCGCAATGCTTCCCTTTGTCCACGTACTTTTGGTCTTGGTATGTTCCTGCCTTGACTGGTGGTTTTATAAGCCTGTGGTGTAATATATCTTTTATTATGTCCTCTCTTCTCGCGTTGAACCTGGTATAGGAATCAAATTTGGGAGTTAGTTTAAAAGATTTTCTATGATCTTTGATGTTAGACCTGCTCGGCTTGTCATCGTCTTTTCGTGACGGTGGTCATTCATTCCTTCGCGTTTCACGCAACTCTTCTATTTCAATTTGTCCCGTGACCTTGTCTCAGAATTCCTCTAGTGTCTTCGATTTGGCCACAGCTATGGTTTTCTAGAATTTCCCTGGTTGGAGGCCATTTTTGATAGCATGCAATTGCACTTTTGGGTTCAAGTCAGGGATTTCCATAGCCGCCGTGGTGAAACGCATCATGTAGTCCTTTAGGCTTTCATGCTGCCCTTATTTAATCGTGCTGAGATAATATGAGTCTCTCACATAGATTTTTTATGTTGCAAAGTGACTGATGAACATCTTGACAAATTCGTCAAAGCTGGTTATAGACCATGTAGGAAAATTAGAAAACCATAATAAAGTAGCTCCATCTAAAAAAGTAGAAAAGGATCGGCATAAAATAGGGTCACAATCACTGTTGAAAAACATCATGGACTCGAATTTAGTGACATGGACTTTAAGGTCCCCGATCCCCTTGTATGGTGTCAGGGTCATCAGGAGCGTAAAGTTCTGAGATATTTTGTAACTTATTATCTCCTTGGAGAACGGGTTAGCTCGTCGCCTTCCAGACTTGGGGGGAATTTCTGCTGTCTTAGCGTTGGACTCTAACTGATGCTCTTCGTGCTGTTCAGTGTTTGTCCTTTTGATATCGACCTTTCGATCTCCATTGTTTTGCATCACCACCAACAGTTCGACCATCCGCTGATTCTCTGCCAAGAGTGCGGTATTTACGGCCGTGAGATCGGCATTAGCTCGAGGATGCTGTTGAGTTTTCGAATGATCCGTCATGGTTCTTTTCCTGCAAAGAAAGAGAGATATGCGACAGATATGGATGAGCTAAAAGTAGTTATATCTTTGAATGGTTATATCTTTAGGTGGGGAGGAATCAACGCGGGCCCCACAGTGGGCGCCAAATGTTCTTGCAAGGATGGTGCGGTCGATGTATACTTCGGCTCTACGTTGGTCTTCGTTTAGCAGATTTGCCTGAGCCGACGATACCCTTGTGAACTTGGACCCGAGCGTGGTACCTGAAAAAGGGACTCCGACGCTCAAGTTAGTATATGAATGAAATAAATAATTAACAGGTATATATAAGATCGAGAGAAAGATGACTTCAGAGTGGATTTCCAGGGGTGAAGTGGTTTTCTTCAGCAGAAGTATATCATTTTCTTTGTGTCCTTCTTGCTTATGTCAATGCCGTTTTTATAGAGTTAGGGCTTGGGCTGCCCAACGTTTGGTTTGAGTGAATCTTGGCCTCACCCGAGATTCTTGGGAGGTAACCTTTACGTGCTAAGGTTTTAGATGCACGTGTTTTTTATTTCTCCGACGTGGCCGAGATATGTGTTGATAAGTTCTGACTACGCAGGGTACCGTACAATAGTTAATATAATTATAAAAATATACTTTGATATCGAATAATATATAATTATATTTTATTTTTTATTTTAATATTCTTTTTATTTTATTTTATCTTATAATTATTAAAATCATGTAATTACTAAACCTAATAAATAATATAAATTTGAATAATAAAAAATCGAATATTGAAATGTAATTATTATTTATTTTATTTTCCTGTTTTAATATTATTAATTTATTTTATTTTGTAATTATTAAAATTAATAAATAAAATAAAAAATAAATATAAATAATCTTTTTGGTATTTCGGTTGTACTGTATTGAGCTAACATGAATCTTCTACCCTGTAAACTTGATTCACCGGAGATGTGGCATCCGGCGATTGACCAAGCCTTATGAATAATGAGATTCTACCATGTCTTTAGAGTTGGAAAGATCAGAGAACATTTCGGATTGCTAATTGCTCTTGTGAAAAGGTGGAAGTCGGAGACTCATACATTCGTATTAATGACACTTGAGGACGTGTTACACATATATGGCCTACCGATTGATGGAGAGGTTGTGATCGGTTAGACCTATAGCAGTCAAGGATTCTTAGTTACCCAGAGCAGGGCGATTTTCGGCATCGAAGCCGTTGTGAGTATTTCCTCTAAAAACTACATAAAGCTGGCCTGGGTTCGCCATATCAGAGACACACAACCTTTAGATACTTGAGAGTCTATTCAGTAATACTTTAGGTGTTACATCTTCTGTCTGCTGGGTACCACCCTATTCGCAGATAAGTCGATAGCATATGCCCACGTGAATACCCTATGTTGACCACAAGCTTTTGCAAGTATGGGACCTCAAATTCCCTTAAGAAGTTACTACCAATGTGCCAAATACAAAACATCTACCATGCTCTTGGTGGTTTCCAATCACCTTGGCTACGATTTACTACTACCCGAATTGACTCATGACGATCATAGATTATACCCACGCCGTCTTTTCTTACAACATGCCTTGGTAAATTACTGAGAATAAAATGCCACGCATCAGCAGTCTCACCTTCCACGATGGTAAAAGCAATCAGTACAATATTTTGATTCCTATCTTGTACAACTGCAACCAAAAGGTAACCTTTATATTTTTCGTATAGGAGAGTGCCGTCAATCTGAACTAGTGGCTTGCAGTATTTAAAAAGTTCTAATGCATGGATTGAAATTCCAGAATACCTGGTGAAGTATCCTAACACCATCCACCTCTTCATCCCCATTATACAGGGGTCATGTTTCTATTTGCACTTGTGAACCAGGCATCTTTTGAACCATTACTGAGAACCACAACAGCAAAATTGGGTAAGATTCTTCTCATCCACCGAAAACTTTGGCTATCGACTTTTGCTTTACCAACCAAATTTTTTGGTAACTAATGGTGTAGTTGAATCTTGGATGGACTTCCAAAATTACAGATTTCACCTTTATGGATGGATCAGATTCAATCAATGGTTTCATAGCCTCAGCATTCGTGTCCGAGTCTAACTTGGAGTGATCATGTGAAATTGTTTCATAGAATACGTGTGCCTCCGGTTGTATTTCTGAATCTCCCAACAAGCTTTCTTCTATATCAAGCTGGCTTGGATAAGTCAATTGCACCCACGTCTATAACTCTTGCATTTTGCATAGAATGTCTCTGGCTTGGATTCATAAACAACGTAATTAACTCCTCTAGAGATAGTGTAACTCCGAATTACCATGATGACTGATTTTCTAGCACTATTCTATTCCAATCCTGAACTCTCCATCCTCAAGATCTATAACAAAAAATAAATTGTTGCTCATCAATCTGTAAAAAAATTAAGAAAAACATACTACCCACTCCTTACGTACCTACGTTCGCAAATTTGGGAAACTCCGGTGCATGTGTGATGTCAAGATCCAAGCTATGCAATAAAGGTGGAACCTCCATGGGTTGACTTACTACAGGGTGAACCATTAAAGTTTTCACGACGGCCTCACCTCCCGCATCGCTGTTCTCGTCGTCGTCACCGCCTTCATACGTAGCTTCAAATTCCTCTTCTCTATCATTGTTCATTCCTTCGTATGCTTCAACTCTGTCATCTTGCACGTTTGAGTCATGTTGAATCTCATCCGCAGCTATATTCTCAAACACAATATACAACTCAATCCTTAGATGTTGCATCTGAGTTTGCTGGTGAATATAAAACATCTGCTAAATACTTATTTCGTCAATGATCGGCATAATCTCAACTGTATTAGGCCACCAAATACGACAATTGGACTCTTGTAGAAAACATTACTCACCCTCTTTAAAATAGCACTCTCTATGCTCTAACAGAGACCATACTGTAGTTCCACAAATGTTATAGTACATGGAACCATAAACAAAAATATATTCTCACATGCAAAGCTCACCCCTTTATATGTATTTTGTGTAATCTCACCGGCGGTAAACCACTATATTTGCAGTATCCTCCATCACACCAACAATGTACTAAAATAGATCTCCCTCAATAAAGTAAAATGGTAATAAGTTTTGGTTTTTATAGGCAGAAGACTCACCTCGCAGGTTACATGTTGGAATGTCATCCAACCAGCATTTGACATGTGTACAACACACAAGATACATGTTGCTTGGAAGACTGACATGTGCAACACACAGGGTGCGTATTGCTTGGATGATCAACACGTGTACAATACACAGGATGCATGCTGAGTCAGCATGTTACCTGCGTGTTGGTCTTACTATATCCACAACATTCACCTACTTGTATATACACCAAGAGGCTCCATTTTCAGATAAAATTCACACATTTTTTTTATATTAAAATTTTTTAACCTCATCATGTAACCATTAGAAGTTTTTTTTTCCTTTCAAGAACTGGGTTAATTCAAATCCATGATTAATGAAAATAACAGCAGCTAAGATACCAACAAGTGGTTAAAAAATAACCACTGAAGTATAATAAAGAGTAGTTGTTCAATACTATGACAGAAAAACCAACGATAACACATTTAGAAATTTTATAATATTGAGACTACAAGAGTGAACAAATCGAATAGCTTGAGTGATGCTAGAACCAAAACTCTCAAGGAAGGTAGGCATTAATAGGCTTTCACATAAACACGCAATCTGGGTTAATGATGGATGTGGTGGATTGGTAGTGGTAGCAACAGAGTAGGAGATGAGTTATTGCATTAGAATGTTACTTTAATTTTTTTGGGGTGTTTGATGAAGTAAAATTAAAAACCAATTTTATTTAGTTCAAAATCAAATTAATAAATCATAAAAATTGATTTTTAATAAACTTATTTTTATAAAAAAATGTAGTTTCAATGAATTAAAATTATTTCACACCCAATAAAAATAAAATTATTATTAATTAAATATGTATCTTAATAATTTATTTAAACATATAAAAACCGAAGTTCATTCACCTATAAATTGCACAATTTTAAGATAGAAATTACATACACAGCGTACAACTATCTCTTCCATTTTATTTTTCGAATTTCATTTTTTTGAAATTAAACCTAGCTTATTCAATAATGGTAGTTGGAACTTGAATAGACTTTATTTCCATGTCTCTTGATGATTTGAGGTAGAAAATTTTGGGATTGGATTCTAATTTATTCTAGGATGGTGAGATTTGTTGGAAATAGACAAATTCGGGCTCAAAATTCTATTCCTTAAAGGATGAACATCTCTGGTTATTAAAGAAAGATATTCATTGGAGTTCTGATGAAAACCTGTTATAACTATGGAAATTGTAGGTCCCTAAAAAAATGAAGTTTATGCTTTGACTATGTTTGCATAATACTCTCCCAACAGCTTCCTTTCGATATTGCTAAAGCCTGACTAATTCGGAGAGTTGTCTTTGCTGCAATTTCCATGCCAAGACCATCTTCCATTGTTTCAGGGATTGTTCAATGATTCATGGATTTTGGCTGTTGTTGGGATTTACAAGGCTTTACTTTTTTTCAAACTCAAAATCTCGTTAATTGGCTTAAATGTGATTGTAAGGGGAAAATGATTAGACTTTTGTGGTAGCCTTTTTGGTTATTTGGTTGTTTTGAAATGAGCTTTTTTTCAATAATAACTCTGGTTTTGTGGCATAGATGTTCTTTCGAACTATTTTCTTCACTGATGTTATTAGTGCAACAGAGTTTACCTATTCTATTCTTGGCTTCCTTAATCCGGCAACATCCTAGAACTGGTCAAAGGTGGGATATTGGAAGTTGAAATGTGATGAAAATTTTTTGAAAACTCAAACAAGGTTGGGTATGGATTTATTATTAGAGATAGTAGCGATAACTGAATTAGAGGCGGCTGTGGGGCAATGTCGGGTGGGTGCACCTTGAAAGCGGAGCTTTGGGGTGTCTAGTGTGGCCTCCATTTGGCTAGCGATTTGGGTTGTTATTTACTTGTGTGTGAGAAATGCCTAGGCATCTGTAGTCATTTTTAGATATTTTTTAATTAGTCTTTGATTTAAATCAAAGTTCATATATTTTTAGTGAAGTTTTCATGATTAATAATGCGTTTGGAGTTGTTTCAAAATGATTGTATTTTCAGAACATATTAAAGCAAATCAGGATGAATTTTATAAGAAAAACACAAGTGCACTTCAAGAGAAGCTGGCGCCAAGCTTCAAGAGGCCAAGTCCAGCGCCCAATTCCCAAGTTGGGCGCCCAAAATTCCAAGCCTAGCACTAGGACCAAGAGCCTAACGCCCAATCCCCAAGCCTAACGCCCAAATTGGGTGCCTAACTCCAACCATCCAAGTCCGGCACCTTCAAGTGCCTTAGGAGGGACAAAGTGGGCTGGCGCCCAACTCCCACAGCTGGCACCCAACGCCCCCAATGCCCAAATTTCGGAGTCCGGATCCATGTGCAATTTCAACTCCCAGTGATCCAAAATGCTTGAAAGCCCAACGTCAAGTCCAAGTTCAACTCTCAGAAAGCTCTAAATTCAACTCAAGATTCAAGATTTTAATGATTAGTTAGGAACAACTTCTTCTAGAAAAATAAAATTTGGTTGTTAGGATTTAGATTATTTTATATTTTAATTTCAATAAGTTGTTATCTTTCTCTTCCGAAAATAAGATTAATTTTTGAATTTCAATTAGTTAGGAAGCTAGAATATAAATAACTAAATAAGTGTACAAGGTTCACAATTAAGAGAATCATTTGATCAATCTTCGGATTGAAAGACTAATTGGAGCCATCCAACACCTCATTAGTTTTAAGTTGTTCTCTTTTCTACCATGAGTAACTAAACCTCTCATGTTAAAGGTTAGGAGCTCTGTTTGATTTTATGGATTAGTAATGCAAGTGTTTTCTTTATTTTGATTCATACTTTTCTACTTTTTTAAGATTGAGTTTTCATTCTTCATCTTTAATGGTAGAAGTATTGGAAAATATTTTAATTCTATCTTCGATTCTGTTATTACTTTGAAAAATTTAATATCGAAATTAGTTTGAAACTCGTTCTCATGATTTTCAACTTGATTAGGAATAGTATTTTAAAAATGGTATGGCTTTAAATTGAAACCATTCTTAACCTCTTCTCTTATTTAATTGACCAAGGGATTGGCAATTAATTAAGTTAAGAAAAATCAAATTATCAAGGAATTAAAATTTGATTATAAATATTTTGTTATGAAAAGATTTTTGCATGAGTCAAAGTAGAAAAAGACAAGCATTACTCTTCCTAAGAATTAAACATCTCTGAAACCTTTAATATTCTCATTCCCTAATTACTTCCTAAATCTCTAAACTTTCTCTCATCCACAATCAATTCTCTCTTTGTTGATCTTTGCTCTACTTCAAGATTCATAATCCTCTTGTCAAGATTTGATTGATCCAATTAGAGATTTAATTAGACATTGCTTAATTCAATCCGTAATTCTCATGGAAATGATATCCACTTACAATGGTATTACTTGATGCGATTTGGTGCACTTGCCAATATCCGAGCATATCAATTTTTGCTCATAAAGTCTTTGGCGCTATTGCCGGCGATTAATTGAAATTGATAACATACATTTGGTTGAATCACTAAATTAAATTTTATTTTATTTTCTTTTTCTTATTTTGTTTAATTCTTCTTTTCTTCTTTATTCTTCTTCTTTATTCTGCACGGCATATTTGATTTCTTGTTTTTTTTTTGTGTATGCAAGGGAAAGAAGATTACATTCTCGTATATTCAGAAATTGAGAAGACACTTGTACAAATAAGGAGAAAATCAAGGACTAGGAGAGAAGAGAAAGAAAGAATAGTAGAGAAGAATGATAATTTGAGAAGAACCCTTGGTGATTACACTATACTTACAACTGATAGCTATAGAAGTAGCATAGTGATGCCCACGGTTCAAGCAAATAATTTTGAACTAAAGCCATCACTAATCCAATTCATACAGCAAGACCAATTCAATTGTAGCCTGCAAGAGGATCCAAGCAAACACATAGATATTTTTCTATAGCTATGTGACATAGTGAAGAGTAATGGAATTAGCCTCGAAGCCGTCCGACTAAGGCTTTTCTCATTCTCTTTAAGAGATAGGGCCACACAGTGGCTCCAAGCTCAACCCTTGGGAAGTATTACTTCTTGGGAGAATTTGTTTAGCAAATTACTAACTAAGTACTTCTCCCTCTAAAAGTTAGTCTGGTTGAGGAATGATATTAATTCATTTTCCCAAAAGGAGAACGAATCGCTCTATGAAGTTTGAAAAATGTATAAAGAGATGCTCAGAAAATATCCATACCTTATCTTTTCCGACTGGCTTCAAATCCAAATATTTTATGATGGAGTCTCTCAAACCTCAAAAATGATGATTGATTAATCAGTTAGAGGTTCTTTGTGAAGCCCATCGCCCAAAGAGGGAGTTAGAAAATTTTGATACACATTGAAGGTGGCGCCCAGGGCCATACATGGGAGCCCAGCGCCCAAGTAAAGAGGGTTCCTAGGGGGCAATTTTTGGGGTGGTGCCTAACACCCACTCCCCAAGCCTGAGGAAAGGTTGTGATTCCCAACTTGAGGTTCGACTTGGAATCGAAGGAATATCCGGTTATTCAGCAAAAATCTCCCTGTGGAAGTGGAGGGTCTTGGCAAATCGACCAAGAAACATGGGCTTTACCTTCATGATTTTTATACTAATGCTTGGCTGAGCCATGAAGAGGAGGCTCAAGAATATGAGGTACCAACTTTCTTGAGTTATGTCCGAGGCCAACCCACTGACTATGGGCCTCAGAGGATCCGATGGGTTCTTCACCTTCCTCCTCCACATTGTTCTTTCAAATCAACTTATTGTGAGTATGCCATGAGGATGATGAACAATAAAAGGGAGCAATAAGTGCTCCATGACATCGGTGTCCTTAGGACATAGTGGAAACTTGATGCAAAGGGGACGCCGAACCAATTAAGAACGTCGGATCTCGTCCCTGTCGCTAAGAGGTAGTTAGATTTTATCCAACATTCACTTGTCCTTACCTCCAATTACTCCGAGGTGAAAGTGGAACGAGCCATCTTAATCCAAGTTCAACTCCTAGGAAGTTCTAAATTTAACTCAATATTCAAGATTTAAATGATCAGTTAGTAATAACTTCTTCTAGAAAGATAAGATTTGATTGTTAGGATTTAGATTATATTAGATTTGAATTTCAATAAGTTGTTATCTTTCTCTTCAGAAGATAAAATTAGTTTTTGAATTTCAATTAGTTAGGAAGCTAGAATATAAATAATCGAACAATGTTCATAATAATTATGAGAATTTTTTTTATCAATCTTCGAATTAGAAGACTAACTGGAGCCATCCAACACCTCATTAGTTTTAGGTTGTTTTTTTTCTACGAGTAACTAAACATCTCTTGTTAAAGGTTAGGAGCTCTATTTAATTTTATGGATTAGTAATGTAAGTGTTTTTTCTTATTTTGATTCATACTTTTCTGCTTTTTTAAGATTGAGTTTCTTTCTTCATCTTTAATGGTAGAAGTATTGGAAAATATTCTAATTCTATCTTCGATTTTGTTATTACTTTGGGAAATTTAATATTCGAATTAGCTTGAAACTCGTTTTCATGATTTTCAACTTGACTAAGAATAATATTTTAAAAATTGTATGCCTTTAAATCGAAACCGTTCTTAACCTCTTCTTTTAATTAATTAACCAAGGGATTGGCGATTAATTAAGTTAAAAAAATTAAATTTTCAAGAAATTAAAATTTGATTATAAATGATTTGCTGTGAAAAGATTTTTGTATGAGTCAAAGTAGGAAAACACAAGCATTGCTCTTTCTAAGAATTAAACATCTTCGAAATCTTTAACATTCTCATTCCGTGATTACTTTCAAAATCTCTAAGTTTTCTCTCGTCCACAATCAATTTTCTTTTCACTGATCTCTGCTCTACTTTAAGATTCACAATTCTCTTACCAAGATTTAATTAATTTAATTAGAGATTTAATTAGACGTTACTTGATTCAATCTGTTAATCCTCATGAAAATGATATTCACTCACCGTGATATTATTTGATGTAATTTGGTGCAGTTGCCAATATCTGAATGTATCAATTTTGGCTCATTAAGACAGACTCTCCAGAGGTTTATAGTATCATCTCTTTTTGGGCAGCTCTAATAGACCTTGTTGAATTAATTAATACTTTAATAGAAGTGCCAATCGGGTGGCAGACACTTTGGCGAGACATGGTGCCTTAGTAGGAATTGGCGACTTGTTATGGGAGGAGCCTCCTAGATCCTTGCAAGCTCTGATGCAGGGAAATCTGAGATAGCGTGTGTGCTTTGATTCTTGCTTTATCTTTCTTTCCCTTTGTTCTTTACTCTTTTCCTTTTCTATTTTAGTTTGTTGTACACCAAAAAAAATATATTCATCAATGTTAATGGTACTCCCGTTAGTGAGTCACCATGTAGTACTCCCGTTAGTGAGTCACCATGTAGTTTTGTCATGGAGGTTAGATTTATTTTTTTAAAAGAAATTAATAATCTGATTACGTGTAACAAATACTTGCTCATTATGTGACAAACGTTTGATTAAGTGTTCAAAATTATAATTGTTGCTATTGGAGTTATGATTCCTGCCTATCAATGAAATGCCACAATATTATTTGAATCATTAGTAGTTTGGTTTCTAATTCTATGATTGGTATGTTCGATTTTTTATTGACAGTGTGTTTGATTAATCAGTTTGTATTGTTTGCTTAATAGTACACTTTGTTCTTGTTATGCTCATCACTCATCTTTGTTGTGAATTTTCTTTCACGTCTCAAGTCAAACATTCATCAATCTTATGGCACTCCAATTAATGAGTCACCATGTAATGTTGCCATGGAGGTTAGATTTTTTTTTTCAAAAGAAATTAATTCTGATTATATTTATCAAATGCTTGCTTATAGTGTAACAAACTTTTTATTGAGTGTGCTAAATTTTAATCACTTCCATCTTATAGAAGTTCGATTACTGCGATTAACCAGTTTAATTTTCAATTCACTTTATGTTTTATTTGCTTACTACAATATTCGGGTTTAAGGTTTATCCTTTTGTACTTTGTAGTGTTATGATTTCAGGTTTAGGTTTTAAGAGTTTAAAGTTTAGGATTTAGAATTTAAGATTTTAGAGTTTAAATTTTAGGGTTCAAGGCTTTAGGTTTAGGATTCAAGTTTTATGATTTAGAATGTATGGTTTTAGAATTTAAGATTTAGATTTTGGAATTTTAGGAATTTAGGATTTAAAATTTATGTTTTAGGGTTTACATATAACAATGCTTGCTTATTGTGTAATGAACGTTTGATTGAGTGTTCTAAATTATAATTACTTCTATTTTAAAGAAGTTTGACTACTGTGATTAATCAGTTTAAAACTCGATAAATTAGTAAATAAACTAATTATTTATTAAAAAAATTAAAAAATAAAATTTAATAATTTAATGAAGTAGAGCTAATTAAAATAAGAATTTTGACACTAATTTTAAAAAATTTGGTCTAAAATTATGCCGAACTGGTCAAACTGAACCCAAACCAAATCCGTGGGCCCAATTCACTCACCTAAACAAAATGAGCTCTGCTTATTTCTCTCTCCTTCTTCGTGCATGCTTTGCTGAAACACATAAGGGAAGGGAAGAAAAGAACAAACCCTTGGTTTGATTGCAATCCAACATAACATTTAATCCGAAGCTTTGAACGTTGCACTGTTTGTAGCCACGCGACCGCGGCATCGTACTCTACAAAGTCCAGTCATTGATTAGGTATGGAAATCACTTTTCAGTTTCAGTTTTCTTCTTCCCAATTTCAAAAATTTATGAACAATTATGTTGAAAATTATTTAATTTTGGTGTTTAGTGTAACACCCTCACTATCAGAATGTCACGCTTCCGGCTGCGCCACTCTGATAGCAAGAAGTATTACGACTACTTTATATACTTAATATTAAAATAGGAGCATATGACTCGACACTGTATCGCTGATTTCTTTGAAAATAAAAAATAAATACTTTATCTTAAAAAAAAACAAACAGCCATAGATTCATATACAAGATTTCTTACATAAAAGTTTATAATATAATTGTTCCGAGGGTTACCTGAAACTGGAGGTCGATCTCGGACGAGATCTTCCGTACTGGTCGTAGCTGGTGTGTCCGGCCGGTGGATGACAGCCGGAGCTGGTACGTCTGACTTGTTGGACTGATGGTGCTGCTGATCCTCTGTCACCGAAGGGTGGGGGGTACCTGCAAGGGACTCCGATGCTTAAGTTAGCAAGGGTATTAAGCAGGTTTTATGTAGAATCAGAGTATGAGTTATACCTGGGTGCTCCAGCGTATTTATAATGATGAGATGTGACCTTTTGGATAAGATAAGTTATTTATCTTATCTTATCTTTATCTTTGAGTTGAGGTCAGCGTATCTTCAATGGAACCACCTTTATCTCTATAGGCTTGGGTTGCCCTAGGATTTGGGTCGTGTTCCTCTGTTTGGGCCCTTTACTGGGCTCTCCTGTCGATTTGGCCGAGCTCTTTGAGAAGAGGTCGGGCATTGGCCGAGCTCTTTGAGAAGAGGTCGGATAGTCTGACCTGAAGTGGTCGGTCGGCTTGTCGCTAAACATCCCAGGTCAGACAACTTGACCCAGGGTATGAACAGTGCCCCTGCTTGAGTTCGATCTTTCCATGAGATCGTGCTTTTCAGAGCTTCGATCTCTTTGGAAGTAGTGCTCAAGCATCTGTCTTGCTTGTTTCTGCATTGCTTTGCAATCTTGCAGATTTTCTAGAGGTTTGGTACTTCACAGTCCAACCTCTTTTGAGTGGTAGCATGGGTTTTCTACCCTTGCCTTCTGGATCACGCCTTGCTTTAAGTTTGTGTTGACAACCCTCTGCTTTGGCGAAGTTGTCCTTGCGGCTTGATATCCGGACTTTTAGTGATTTGTCCAGTGACTTTTTAGTGTTCTTTATATAGAACATTTTTTTAGTCTTGGATGATGTTCGTAGCCCTGTTTGAGATTGTGCC
>NC_029778.3:62731078-62732698 GCF_000817695.3 Arachis duranensis
GTGCTTTCAGAGTTTCGATCTCTTCGGGGAAGTCGTGCTCAAGCATCCTGACTTTGGTCGATCTTTGAGTAGTTTCTCCTTGTGCGAGTCTGGTATTGCCCCTTTTAATTTGTTGAGGGGACTTTTCAGCCTTCTTCCGACTTGTTTGTCTTCGCTGTTCGGGATTTTTAGTCACAATCCAACAACTTTTTAGGTAGTGTTCCGATGGGGAACCTTTTTTATAGTTTGTTTGGATGACTTTTTAGCTCTGTCTTTGAGGCTGTGCTTTTTGCTTTTTAAGTAGTGTCTTTTTTCAAGACTTCGTACCTTTTAGCAAAATATTACTGGCCTTCCTCTGGCCGTTTGCGAGATGTCTTTGTCCGTTTTTGTGGATCTTTGTAGAGTGTCGGTACTTTGTTGTCTGACCTCTTTTGATCACTTATGATTTTGTCCACTTTCAGCTTGGTAGAGGTGGTCCTTGGGGCTAATTTGTCCGACGACCTTTTAGTGTTTTCGTAGAACACTTTTTAGTCATTCTGAACAATTTTGATAGCCTTGTCGTGGAGCCGTGGCTTTTTGGGCGGAGCTATGTCCGTTTTAGCGCACGTTTTTTGTTGGTCTGACTTCTTCTTGTCGGTCCAAGCTATAGCTTTCGTTGGTCCGACTTATTCTTGTCGGTCCAAGCTGTAGCTTTCGTTGGTCCGACTTCTTCTTATCGGTCCAAGCTGTAGCTTTCGTTGGTCCGACTTCTTCTTGTCGGTCCAAGCTGTTGCTTTCGTTGGTCCGACTTCTTCTTATCGGTCCAAGCTGTAGCTTTCGTTGGTCCGACTTTCTTCTTGTCGGTCCAAGCTGTTGCTTTCGTTGGTCCGACTTCTTCTTAGATTTATGAGTAATTTTGTAGGGAGGTGCGTAGGTTTGGGGGCCACACACCTATTTGGCGCCAACCATATACCAATCTCCACAGCACTTCTAATCCTGTCATGAGCCATGTTTTGTAGCTAGAGAGCATTGATGAGCGGATAATTTATACGCTTTTTGGCATTGTTTTTAGGTAGTTTTTAGTAAGTTCAAGCTACTTTTAGGGATGTTTTCATTAGTTTTTATGTTAAATTCACATTTCTGGACTTTACTATGAGTTTGTGTGTTTTTCTGTGATTTCAGGTAATTTCTGGCTGAAATTGAGGGACTTGAGCAAAACTCTGAAAGAAGGCTGACAAAAGGACTGCTGATGCTATTGGAATCTGACCTCCCTACACTCCAAAGACCTCCCTGCACTCGAAATGGATTTTCCGGAGCTACAGAACTCCAATTGGCGCGCTCTCAACGGCGTTGAAACGTAGACATCCAGAGCTTTCCAGCAATATATAATAGTCCATATTTTATTTGGGAATTGACGACGTAACTTGACGTTGAACGCCAAGTACATGCTGCTGTCTGGAGTTAAACGCCAGAAACACGTCATGATCCGGAGTTGAACGCCCAAAACACGTTATAACTTGGCGTTCAACTCCAAGAAAAGCCTCAGCTCGTGGATGGATCAAGCTCAGCCCAAGCATACACCAAGTGGGCCCCGGAAGTGGATTTATACATCAATTACTTACTCATGTAAACCCTAGTAGCTAGTCTAGTATAAATAGGATG
>NC_029778.3:62732881-62733022 GCF_000817695.3 Arachis duranensis
CACACCATAGATTAAGGGTGTGGAGCTCTGCTGTACCTCAAGTTTCAATACAATTACTATTATTTTCTATTCAATTCTCTTCTATTCTTATTCCAAGATATATGTTGCACTTCAACTTGATGAATGTGATGATCCGTGACG
>NC_029778.3:62733161-62756309 GCF_000817695.3 Arachis duranensis
AACCTTGTCTGTGGTATTCCGAGTAGGATTCTGGGAATCTGGAAAGTCTAACCTTGTCTGTGGTATTCCGAGTAGGATTCCGGTATTGAATGACTGTGACGAGCTTCAAACTCCTGAAGGCTGGGCATGATGACAAACGCAAAAGAATCAAGGGATTCTATTCTAACCTGATTGAGAACTGACAGATGATTAGCTCTGAAATTTCCACTATTGATTTACATAAGTATTTCTATCCCTTTTATTTTCTATTTATTATTAATTTTCGAACTCATCATAAACCAATTTAATCTGCCTAACTGAGATCTACAAGGTGACCATAGCTTCCTTCATACCAACAATCTCTGTGGGATCGACCCTTACTCACGTAAGGTATTACTTGGATGACCCAGTACACTTGCTGGTTAAGTTGAACGGAGTTATGATCACACCAGGGATTATTAAGATCCCAATTTATCACACCATGATCTCTTTGGGGTATTTTTGATTTCATACAAATACAAAGAAACCAACTTTGAGGATCACAATTTCGTCCACCAGTCTCTTTCAGGGATTACTTTTATAACTTGTTTTGTAAGAAACTGACTTTGTTAGGTCGATCTCTTCTAAGTTATTTTTGTAATCCTCTTTCTTGGACCTTTGTCAGGTCTCTTTCAGGGATTACTTTTATAACTTGTTTTGTAGGAAACCGACTTCGTTAGGTCGATCTCTTTTAAGTTATAGCAATTCCTCTTTAATAGGGTTGGTCAGACCTCTTTCCAGGGATTTGCTGATAACTTGGGTTGACTTGGTCCGACTTTTTAGTGTCGGCCAATCTTTTTAAGTTATTATATAGCAATTCATAAGACCTCGTCAGGTTCTTTTTGGGATCACTTTTGATAATTTCTTGCATTATTCTGTGTTCATCTTTGCCGATTTGTAGATGGTGGTTTCTGTCCCGATTTGATCGTCCTTTAGGTGAATCGCGTTTTCACCTTTGTCGGACGATCATTCCTATCGAGATCGTACAGTGAATCTGTTCTTCACTTTCTGTCGATCTGTTGCTTTATAATCGGACGATGAATGCTTCAGATTAATGCGTCTTGATTGAACAGTGAATTTGGTTTTCACTTTGTCGGCCTTTGTCGAAATCAAACGATGAATTCAGTTTTCATCGTGGTCGGGCGGTGAAGTTGGTTTTCACCTTGCCGACCTGTCGCTTTGTAATCGGACGATGAATTTGGCTTTCATCTTGCCAACTTTGTCATGATCGGGCGGTGAATTTGGTTTTCACCTTGCCGACCTTTGTCGAAATCAAACGATGAATTCGGTTTTCATCGTGGTCGGGTGGTGAAGTTGGTTTTCACTTTGCCGACCTTTGTCGTGATCGGGCGGTGAATTTGGTTTTCACCTTACCGACCTGTCGTAATCGGACGTCTTAGTAGGAAACTTTTTAGGAAATCTGCGAACTTTTAAACAATAAAATGAAGATATGAATAAGAGTGTGTACATGTTAGTGCTTACCCTTCTAGGTTGGGCAATCTTTTAGATCTCGGCCTGGCGCCTTTTGCAGGCATGCCATGACCTTGGTAGCTCTCGCCCCTCGAGGTCGGACACTTTGTGGTGACCTTTCCCCAGTACTTCCTTGACTTGGCAGGGTCCTTTCCAATTAGTTGCTAGCTTTTCCTTTCCCGGTCGACTTGTTCCGATGTCATTTAGGGTGAGCTTTTTCATTGTAGAGGATCGTTTTGGGAGATCCTTCTTCGACTTCTACCGGTATCATTGCCTCCATTCCATAAGCCAATTGGAAAAGTGATTCCTTTGTGGTGAAATGTGGAGTTGTCCGATATACCCATAGGACTTGTGGGAGCTCTTTAGCCCAAACTCCCTTTGCGTCCTGTAGCCTCCATTTTAACCCGGCTAGTATGACCTTATTGGCAGCTTCTGCTTGTCCATTAGCCTGTGGGTGTTCTACGGATGTGAATTGGTGCTTTATTTTCAAGTCGGCTACCAACTTTCTAAAGTCTGCATCTGTGAATTGAGTGTCATTGTCTGTGGTGATGGAGTAAGGAACCCCACACCTTGTAACAATGTTTCTGTACAAGAATTTCCGACTTCTTTGAGCAGTGGCATTAGCTAGGGGCTCTGTCTCAATCCATTTTGTGAAGTAATCCACCCCTACAATGAGGAACATGACTTCTCCCGATCCTTGGGGAAGGGGTCCGAGGAGGTCGAATCCCCATTCTGCAAACGGCCAAGGTGATATTACATTGATGAGTTCCTCTGGTGGGGCAATGTAGAAGCTAACATGCTTTTGATGTAAAGCTTTGACTTTGTATTTGGGTTTTTTCTCTCTTGTTGCCTCCAAAGGGTGCCCCTGGACTTTCGTGTGAGTCCTGGGGTTTCCCTTTTACTGTTGTATCTAACACTTGATGTTTTGTTGTTATTGTCCGAGTTGTTTCCTTATTTATCCGAGTTGTTTGGTAATAACCCCACGGTTGACCTATGTCTTCTTGAAAAAATATTGCTGAGATGTCTACTAAAATCCCGGATGGCATGTCTGATTGACTGGATTCCATAGTTTTAATGCGTGTTACTATGGCTGACCCTGAGTACTGTGTGCGACTTAGGAGGTTCCGTAGAATGAGTTGGTGTCGCCGGACCCCGAGGAGAGGGTTTGTTTTCCTTCCTTGTTGTGGTCTTGTAATGTAGCCTGGATGAGGCTTCTGTTATTGCCTCCTGGTTTGGTGTTGGCTAGTTTTGAAAATGCATCAGCTCGGGCATTCTGCTCCCGAGGTATGTGTCGGACTTCATATTCCCCGAATTGTCCGAGCTATTTTTTGTTTTTGTCCAAGGTCCCCCGAATTATCCGAGCTGTTCTATGGTTTTGTCCAGGGTCCCCTGAATTGTCCGGGCTATTTTTTCATGGTGGGATCCTCAGCTTGGTTGCTCCCTTCTATTTGTGAGGTGACTACTTGTGAATCACTGGACATGGTAAGCTCCTACCTTCTTAGCTAGCCTTAAGCCAGCCAGTAGTGCCTCGTATTCAGCTTGGTCATTTAGCTTGATTTGGCTTCCCTGATCGCTTTCTATAATTACGCCTACACCACTCTCGGTTTTTTTTGAAGAGTCGTCCATGTAGAGTTTCCATTTTGTAGGATTTCCCGGGGTGTCAGTGTACTCTGTAATAAAGTCGGCCAGATACTGTGATTTGATGGCTGTCTGAGCTTTATGTCAAAGATCGATTTCGGATAACTTGACTGCCCACTGCAGAATTCTTCCTGCTAAGTCTGTTTTCTATAGGATGCCTTCTATGGGCTGGTTGGTCCGAACTCTGATAGTGTGAGCTTGAAAGTATGGGTGGAGTCATCGAGAGGTGAGTATGAGGGCGTAGGCGAACTGCTCTATCTCTTGATAGTTTAGTTCGGCCCCTTGTAGAGCCTTGATGATGAAGTAGATGGGTTGTTGCCCACTTTTGTCTTCTTTAACTAGCGATGAGGTTATTGCCCGACTTCCCACTACGAGGTATAATATGAGCTTTTCACTTTCCCTTGGTCGGGTAAGGATGGGTGGTTGCCCCAAGAATTTTCAAAATCTCGGAAGGCTTGTTTGCACCTCGTTGTCCTATTCAAACCTTTCTCCCTTTCTTAATATACCTCTTTGAGGTGTCCTTTGCGAGATGATTTAGAGATCCCTCCTCCTGGGAATTCTCCATGAACATGTCTCTCAGGGGTGTGAGGTGGACGTTCAACTCGTTCGACCTCTTTGGTGTGGGACGTTCGACTTGTCCGACCTCTTTGGTGTGAGGTTGACCTTCAACTTGTCCGACCACTTTGGTGTGAGATGGACCTTCAACTTTGTCCGACCTCTTTGGTGTGAGGTGGACCTTCAACTCGTCCGACCTCTTTGGTGTGAGGTGGACTTTCAACGCGTCCGACCTCTTTGGTGTAAGGTGGACCTTCAACGCGTCCGACCTCTTTGGTGTGAGGTGGACCTTCAACGTCTCTGACCTTTTTTGTTTTTGATTGGGCGAGTTGATGGGATCTTCTCAGTGTTGCATATTTCTCGGTAGACATCCACAAGAGACACCCGAAGGGGTGTAATTGTGGTATTTTCTAGGCTTCTCTCCATGTTGATCTTCTTTTTTCTTGGACTCTTTATCCTTATCCCGAGAGGAGTAGGGATGTTCGGTTTTTGAGATCTCTCCTAGTCGAGAGTTTTCCTCCATGTTGATGTACTTCTCTGCTCGTTCTTGTACCTCGTTTAGAGATGTTTGGGTGCTTCCTGGATATTGAGTGGCTAAAAGGTCCTTCTCGGAGACCATTGATGAGGCCCCTGATAGCTGCTTCTGTTGGCAGATTTTGTATGCCCATACATGTTTTGTTGAATCTTTCCATGTTATTATGAAGGCTCTCTCGATCTCCTTGCTTGACCCCTAATAGGCTCAGTGCGTGTTTGGCTTTGTCCTTCTGGATGGAGAATAACAGATTGCATCTGAGGCCTCCGTGAGATACATCCTGCTTCTGAAGTTGCTAAGATGATGGCTTGGATCTGATGTGCCGTCGTACGGAGTCATGTTTGGAGCTTTGAAGTCCTTTGGGACCTTTAGCTTTCATGATCTCTTTGGTGAATGGATCTTGGTCCTTGCAGGAGCTATCCTCATGAGAGGATCGATTAGCTTTGACCTTCAGATCAGCTTCGAGTTTTAGGAGTTTGTCCTCCAATTTCCGGCGTCGCTTTATCTCCCTTTGTAGGTCTTTCTCAGCCTCTCGTTGATGTAGGGCTTCTTCTTCCAGTTGTTTTAAACGGTCTTGAAGTGCCTTCATGGCTCCCGCATTTGGAGAATCCTTTTCGTTGTTAAGTTGAGGAGTATCCTTTGGTGTGGTGTCCGCGTTTTTGTGCGGCATTCTATCCTCTAAATCTGAATCGTGGTCGTTGTCATGGTTGTCTGCCATGGTGGTGGGATGACTTCCAAGTTCCCCGGCAACGGCGCCAATGTTCCGAGGATTACCTGAAACTGGAGGTCGATCTCGGACGAGATCTTCCGTACTGGTCGTAGCTGGTGTGTCCGGCAGGTGGATGACAGCCGGAGCTGGTACGTCTGACTTGTTGGACTGATGGTGCTACTGATCCTCTGTCACCGAAGGGTGGGGTACCTGCAAGGGACTCCGATTCTTAAGTTAGCAAGGGTATTAAGAAGGTTTTATGTAGAATCAGAGTATGAGTTATACCTGGGTGCTCCAGCGTATTTATAATGATGAGATGTGACCTTTTGGATAAGATAAGTTAGTTATCTTATCTTATCTTTATCTTTGATTTGAGGTCAGCGTATCTTCAATGGAACCGCCTTAATCTCTATAGGCTTGGGTTGCCCTAGGATTTGGGTCGTGTTCCTCTGTTTGGGCCTTTTACTGGGCTCTCCTGTCGATTTGGCCGAGCTCTTTGAGAAGAGGTCGGGCATTGGCCGAGCTCTTTGAGAAGAGGTCGGATAGTCTGACCTGAAGAGGTCGGTCGGCTTGTCGCTAAACATCCCAGGTCGGACAGCTTGACCCAGGGTATGAACAATAATATACATATAAAACACACAACTCCTATCCCTCTTACAAAATTGTAATAACAAAGACGAGGGAAAAAAATAATCTAATTAATACAACGTCATATAAACCAAAATGCAATATAACTCTTTATAATGCTTCTTCATCCGATTCCTGAAAAGGTAAAGCTGTAGGGGGGTGAAAACCTAACCACACGGTCTGACCACGGAATTTCAGAATTGTCATAAGAAAATATTTAATAAGAAAACTGTTTTCAAGTTTAGTGATTATCATTGCCTTATGAATCTTTTAAAAACCAATAACTAATCATTCAAAACCTTTTCAAAGAAATAATATTTAATCTTTCAGAAATCCAAAACCTTTCTTTTCTTGTTAGAAAATCTTAATCAGAAACTAACTACGCAATCAATCAACATAATCATCAATTCATCACCAAAGCTCATTCTCAAAAGTAGCACACCATGACAAACACAGGTAAAACAGACAAGGAAAGCACATGTTTAGGTAGCAGTTACAGCAAATAGTTCAGGTAGCAGTTAAGAACAATTTAACAATTAGGCAAACTAAAACAAGTTCAAACCCAAGAAAAGCATACAAATACATATGATGCATGCCTGTCCTATGACTAATGAGCTCATCTGTCAATTATACAGCCAACCCGACAAGTCCGGTTTCCTAAACCATTGGACTGTCTCTTGACGTGCATCCCTATGAGTCTATGCATAGCTTTTTCTCATCAATGGGGTTATCATTCTCGGGAATTTATAAGTGGCCGATCACCCTTACATCGTAGGGTCAACAGAGTATCGAGTCTCAACCTGGAGCAAGTGGTGGCAAGCCACTGCGTCTACCCAGGGAAACTCGTGTCTCAGATAATTCAAATTCATAAGCCATAAGAATAATTCATTCAACATTCATCAATGTCTAAGTCATTCTCAACATCATCATCATTCGTCAATCCATATCTCATTTCCAAATTCATTCAAAAATCATATTTCAAAGAAAATCCTCGTCATCCTTCTTTCCATTTTGTTCATCAACAATCCCAATCCAAAACATAATTCTTTCTTTGATAAATAAATTAATCTTAAACCATATAGTGTTTAAAACTAAATCTTTTAAAATAATTACTTCAAATGAAACTTCTAATTTTATAAAATTTTGGCAGCATCTCCTCTAAAATTCAGACTCTGCCACCGTTTTTGGGTCTCATCCAAATATTTCTCAAACCCTTCTCAACCATTTTCAAGTCTCAATCATTTCCCAAAATTCATCCAGTTCTAATATCAAATTATTTTCAAATTGAATCAATTCTAATAATAAATCTTTTCTTCAAAATCAAACCAACTCCAATATTAAATAATTTATAAAATCAAATTTATTTAAAACCAAACCACTCCCAGAAATCCATTCATTTTCATATCTCAAATCATTTCAAAAACCGACTCATTTACATTAACAAACTAACTCCAAGACCAGAAAGAAAAACCACATTTAATAACATTAAGTTAAATAACTTTACAAACCACTCTTTCATCAATCACCACACACCACTGAGCAATCAATAATTCAATACAGAAAATAGCCACATCCATAATACAAACATAATTACAGAAATATATTTTTCACATCGATATCTATTTATGACAACTCTGTAAGATAAAATTAAGTTTTGAGAAAAACCCTACCTCGATTGTCGAAACTCAAAAACTCTAGAACGCGTCACAAATTCATTTTCTCTTGGCTTGCAACGGCAGCAGACATAACTTCAGCTCCAAACCATTCACAGTAACAATAATAGCTTTAATCACGACATGTAGTAATCAGGATTCAACCCTACGTTACCAAAATCTCAGAATTTCTAATCAAACATAATAGAATACAAATTTTTCAAAGGCTCCAAAATTTAAACACTTACCATAATGAAGGAATAATGACTGAACCAAACTGCAGAAGCTTTGGCGATGGTTCTGGCGACCAGAATCACGGTGAGACAGCTATCTCCTCCTCTAACAGTGACTTCCGCAATAGTAACATCCAAGTTCTCTCTCCCGTTTGAACTTTTTTCCACGGCCATGGCGAACCCAGCGGCGGCAGCAGCAACGAGACAGCGATGGACCTTCTGCGACAGCAAGCAGAACGGTGGCAGAAAAACTCGCAGTAACCGTATAACCTGGCATAGACAACCTCGGTGACAACTCTCACGGTAAAGGTAAACATAACGGATAAAGAAGCTGAATCAGGGTTAGGAGCTCCGGTAACGCAGCAGCAGAGTCTTCCCAACAACGGTAGTGGGTCTCGGGCGGCAGCTGCGTTCCTTGGCAGCAGAGGCACGGCCAAAAGCTCCAGAAGCAGCGGATCTGGTGGCGGCTCAATCGAAGACGGCGACAGGGACGCCACACGCGCGTCCCCTCTCTCCTCACAAACTCCGTCTCTCTCCTCGGTTTTAATGGCGACGAGGGCGGCTCCAAGGCAAACCAGTGGTGACGGCGACGGGTCGGGCTGGTCAGATCGGCGGCGATGGGCGAGACGCACGTCTCCTCTCCCCGCGGCTGAGCAACCTCGCACACATTCTTCCACTCTCTTCGGGAGCGGCAGCGGCAACGATGTGGGGTTTCGACGGTGAGGCGTGGCGGCGACGGCGGCCTACGCCCTACCAGTGACGCATCTCCCTCTTTCAAACCTCTCCTCCATGTATGTGAATGTGTTTGTTTTGTGTGTGAATGGTTGGAAGATAGAAAGAGTGAGGAGAGGAGGGTTAGGGGCTACGCAGGGTGAAGAGGAAAGAGAGGCGGTGAGGATAGTAGAATTAAGGTTAAGGGCAGTTTAGTCATTTTACTAAAATTAGGGGTTGTAGACTACTTGAAAAAAAATTTTAATTCAACGAAATTATCTTTAAAGAAAATATTATTTAATCATGAATTTACAAATTAATTTCAATAAAATATATTAATTAAAGGATTAGAGATAATATAATTAATTTTCTTTGTTTATAAGAATTAAAGTATTAAATTCCAAAATCTAAATTATTTAAACCAAATCATATAAAATTCTTATTATTTTATACTTGCTAAATTTTTAATTTAAATATAGAAAATAACTTAATAATTATAAAATCAGATAAAACCTTAAATTATTTTAAACTCAATTAATCAAAATTTGTTTTAATTATCTTTAATAGAATAATTTCAGGGATTAAAATACTTAATGATAAATAAATCTAAATTAGCTCTTAATAAGATCTTCTAAAATTTCTAGGTCTTACATTTAGGTTCGAATTAGCTTGCAGGTTTTGTTGGGTTTAGCTCACTTGAGCTGTGGACAAGGTAAGAACCCTAACCCTCATGTGAATTTTTTGAGATTTTGAGTTTAGAGATTAATTATAGTGATATATGTGGTTTAGATTGAATATTCTTGGTGTAAAATCAAATTGGAGGTCGAACTTGTGAAATTGGAATTCATTTAAAAAGATTGGAAGCTTGTTTGAGCCTTGGGTGCTGAGGTGTTGGTGCTGGAGGCTTGTGACCTCATCAATTTGGGTATTTTTGGACTTAGGAGAGAAATCGGCCAAGGTATGGTTAAGATTTCTCGTATCTAAAATATAATGTGGCGTAAAAACTTAGGTTAGTGACCTTAAGATAGGAATTGAATTTTGATGTTGTTGTTAGTTGAGTTTGTTTATTATGTATGTGGTTAATGGTTTTGGACAGGGACGGACCCAGTAGCAAAGAAGAGGGGACACTTGCCCCCACAGTGTTTTATTTTTTTTTTAATATAGTTATATATAATATACCCACACTTCAAATTTTAAATGACCCCACTATAAATAAATTAAACTCAATTAGCTAAAGTTCCAAATTCACTTTTTAAATTTCTCTATCATTTTGATTATTATTTAACCTAATCAAATTTAATTCTTGTGTCGTCACTTATTTATTCCCTTAAACCCTCTTTTTATTTTTATATTTTCAACTTTTTTTTCTATTCCTTGTCTAGTGCTCATCTTCTTTTCATCAAAAAATAAATTTTAAATTTTTATGTTTTTTATATAGTTCTCCATGACTTTATGTATCTTTCAATTTCATTGTTTCTCTTTTTGATATTTTCAATTGCAAATTTTAATTCAAACAATTGTAGTTTAGGTATTAATCTAATATTTTATTTTCTTCGTGACTTTATATATTTTATTTTATTTTTGATTTACTCATTTTTATTACTTATTTTTTATCTTTTGTTCTATTATATGTACCTATGTTGCGTATAAAATTTTAAAATAAATTGATTAATTTACTAATTTAGAATATATTTTTTATTTTTAGAAATAGTAATAGAAAAATATTTTAATTACAATACATAATTAAACAGATGTATAAAATCTTTCATGTAACATTATATCAAAATTAAATTAAAAAATATATAACAAATTTAATTATTTAAAAAAAAGAAATAAAAAATTGTGAATTATGTTTCTGTTATTTTATATAAACATACTTTCGTATACAGATTTAATTATTTTAGTATTTATATATAATTCTAGTTTCAAATTATAAATATTAGTGTATCATTAGGCGCTAATGTACCAATTAATTCAGTCTTTTATTATTAAATGTGTACAAAAAATTAGTTAGGATAAAAAGATATTTATAATTTAATTAAAATATTTTAAGTTCAAGTTTTAGAAATAAAATTTTTTTATAAATTATATATAATGAATAGTATTTTAAGAATGAAAGTGTTCACTAACTCTTTAATTTTTATATCTCTATATAATTAATAATATTTAATAAAATTTATTTTAGTATATATATTTTTGCCCCCACTCTTAAAATTTTCTGGGTCCGTCACTGATTTTGGAGATTGTAATGTGTATTAATTTATGTGAATGTCGAACTATGTATTGATATGCATATCGTGGTGAATTGTTATGAAATAGTTGGGTTTTATAAAATAGTTGGGTTGATGAATAATAACATGAGAAAATGGATGGTGGTGTGCGTGCATGCGTGCGTGTGTGTGTGAAGTAATTATAATTGTGAATTGATGTGTTATGGAGTATTGAGGGGTGTTGAGGAATGTTGGAAATATGAAGTGATTATAATTGTGAGTTGGTGTGTTGTGGAGTAATTGAGGGGTGTTGAGGAATATTGGAAACATGAATTAGGAGTGCTTGATGCTGATATCGTAAAGTTTGGTTTGGTTTCTGAAAGGCTGAAATTTGAAATGTTTTAAAAGTTGAGGTTTGTAAGGTTCAATGAAAACTATGATTTCTGACTAACTTTGGCAGAGCATAACTTAGCCTACGGACCTTTGATTTTTATTAAAATTGTCTAGAAAGAAAATTTGGTCCGAGAGGTTTACACTATCTGAAAAACGAAGGAAAAATATTTTAAAATGAGAAAGTTATGTGCGTCGAAAGTTTGGTGTGCAAAGTTGAAATTCTGCAACATTTGAACTTTTTGGCCACCTTGCATAACTCGCGTACGCAAGCCCCACACGCGATGCGAGCTCTCATTTCGGACTGCACTCCTCGCGTACGCGAGCAAGTGTACGCGTACGCGAGAGGTCAGATTTTGCAGGGGTGCGTACGCGAAGATTAACATGCAACACGAGCATTCCATTCGGTTTGGAACACTCACGTACGCGAGTAGGTGGTCGCGTACGTGACCATCCATTTTTAACACTGTGCGTACGCACGGCAGGGGTGTGCGTACGCATAGCCCCTGTTTTCTAAAATGTGAATTTTTATGTTTTTAAATGCATTCCTCCAATTTTCAAAATCCTTTTTACTCTTGTTTAAAGCCTGGTAGATAAAATTTGGAGAGTGAAATATAATTAGGGTTGTGAGGAGGATAACTTGTTGATGAAGAAAGAGGTAAAGTAAATGATGAATGAATGAATAAATGAATGAAGGGATGAATGTAAGTAAAAATGAATGAAAAATTATTACTGAAATATGATTGGTGATTAAATGATTTTGATTAGCTGAGGAAGTGTAAAAATGTTGCGAGTATGCCGGAGATGCAAATATGAGTTAATGAATGAATGTGGTAAATGAGTCATGATGGAAAATGTTGATGTGAGTATGCTTGTGTTTCTCTCTCTAGCTGTGAGGGTGATAGGGTACCGATATATTCTAATGGTGACAGGGCACATATACCCTCTAATGGTGATAGGACACGGATTCCCTCTAACGGTATTAACGCGCAACAGAGAGACTGTGCCTGGGTTGTCAGGTTGGCTTAATAACCGACAGATGAGACTCATCAGTCATAGGATAGGCATGCATCATATGCATCTATGTGTTTGTTTGGTGTGTTTTCTTTGGAAAGCCTAACTAATTGCATAAATTACTTGCTACCTATTTATCTGCTGTATCTGAATCCTAATTGTGATTTCCTTGCATGTATTATCTGTGTTTAAAATAAATAATTACAGTGGCGGTTGGGAGGTTCGAAGGAGTTGGGAAGGGGAGTATTAGATAGTATGAAGATCTTTAGTTAGCGACTTCATCAAATTTTGGTTTAGTTATGTTTTTATAAGATTTAATTGATTGTCGGAGTTCTAGGATTGCCTTCGACTTTTCCGGGACGTTATATGTAAGAACTGGAGTGAACGCTTTAATGAAATAATAATTTAATTGTCCAAAATAGGTTCAAAAATATAGAAATTATATTTTGAAAATAAAAAGGTGAAATTTGATTTCAATGAATTTTTCTGAGTTGGAAAATGTATCTTTTGCGAAAGATTTTTGTAAAAATATGTACCAGAACTTAAGCTGGCAGTACCGGCTCTAGACTATCTGGTACCGTGTTTTGAGAAAAATAATATTTTAAAAATTGATTTTTTGTTTTGAAAGGATAAAAATAATTTGAAATTGAAAATTGGGCACTAATTCTAAAGGTTTTGGCTCAAAGTGGGCCAAAACGGGCTAAAAATACTAACGAGTTAGATCGGTCTCAAACTGGGCCCAAGGCCCAACATATATGTGCTTATTAAATGAGTATTTCAGCTCATTCTATCCTAATTTGAAGAAGGGGGCGCAGCTGCATTGAGAGAAGATGGAGAAGAAAGAGCACTATTCACCCTCACCTTTAATTGCTTGTAACTTGAGCTACAAAGCTCCGATTGACGAGCCATTTGCGGCCACACAAAACTCTCGTCGAGCTCTTCATTTCTATCTAGGCTTTGCTGGTAAGAAATCAAAACTCAAGCTCCAGTTTCCTACCCTAGTGTTTGTGCATTTTTTGTTATAGTTTTTGAGTAGATTTTGTGGTTTTGGTTGTTTAGGTGATCTCTAGTAACGGGTAATTGTCAAGCTTTGTCCCAATCACTGTTGGATAAGGTAAGAAACCTTTATATTCATGTGGTTTCATGTGGTGTGGGTTTTAGTTATTAATGCATGGTTATGTTGTATGTATGAAGCTTGTTTTCGAAGTTAGTTGTGGCTTTTGGTTTTGCTTTTGTAGTTTGGAGTTTGGTGGAAGCTTGTTGGAATCAAGTTTGGTGTTTGAACATATTAGAAATTGGCCAAGGTATGGTTTCGATTTCCTTTATGTAATGTGTAATATTTCGTGAAACTTACGCTAGTTGACTTTAAGAAATAATTGAATTAAATAAATGGTGGATTGGATTATGTATGTGGCATGTGAATTGTGATGAAGATTTTATGAGTTGTGTATGTTGAGTTTGATTATGATATTGATGAGAGAATTAATTATTGGTATTGTTTATAGGAATTGATAGATATTGTAGTGGTGTTGTGTGGAAGGAATTGGAATAATAATGATGATGACTATATGATTTGATGATGAATGATGATAATTAGGCACATGGCTTATATATGGAATAATGTTATTGTAATTAGGGGTTATGGAATGAATTGGAAAATGTGAATTAGGTTGGATTTAGAATTGTTGTATGGTTTAGAAGGTTGTGTGATTGAGAAAATCGTTGAAGTGTTGGTATGATTTTTTGGGTTGTTTTGGTATGGTTGAAATGTGATTGAATTGGTTTAAATTGAGAGTTGTAGCAAAATTGAGTTTGTAGTGTTTTTGGTAAAAATGAGTTTTAGGCCAAATTTGGGGGAACATATCTTGAGCTACAGTTTTTGAAATTGATTAAATTTTATATCAAATTAAAGACAATTCAAAGAGCTTTAAAACGGTATAAATTTTGTAGAAATATGAATTTTGTAGAAAAAGATATGATCATTAAAAGTTGGTGTAAAAAATCTGAATTCTATGATATTGCAGAATTTGTGATTTTTGGTTTGTTTGTGCACGCACACTACTGTGCACGTGCTTTGAACAGTGGCTATGCTTTGACTTGTGCATACGCACACTCTTGTACGCACGTACTGTAAAACCCGAAAAATTAGTAAATAATTAGCGAATAAATTAATTATAAATAAAAAAATTAGAAAATTGAATTTTATAGTCTAATGAGATAGGGCTAATTAAAATAAAAATTTTAACACTAATTTTAAAGAATTTGGCCTAAAATTGAGCTAACGGGTCAAACCAGACCCAAATGGGCCCAAGCCCACCTACCCAACCTATATATATAAACTTGCTTCAGTTATTCCTCCCCAACTTAATAATGAAGCACTCTAAAAATTTGGGAAAAGGGTAAAATCAAAGAACCCTAACCCTTGCTTCAATTTCAATCCCACGTAACTTTCAATCTGGAGCTCCGATTGACAAGCTGTCAGCGGCCACGTGTTCATCTTGAAATTCTCTACAAAACCCATCCAACTATTTGGTAATAAATTTGACATTGTGTATCCAGTTTTCTGTTTCCCCATTTTTCACAAATTTAGGTTTTGATTTTTGAGAGATTATGTGATTTTGGTGTTTAGGATCAAATTAGCTTTATGGACTTGCTGGGTATTGACCCAAATCTCCATCGGTAAGGTAAAGAACCTATAACACTTGTGAAATCTATTTTTAAGTGATGTTTATGTTGATTTAGTGATGATTAATTGTATTAGATTGAAATTATGTTGAATTAGAGATAGAGATGGTGAAATTGGATGCTTGGGAGTGAACCTTGGAAGCTAAATTTTCATTGGAGAGGTTTGGAGCCTTGGATTTTGTGGAATAATAGTCAATTATAATGTTCCGAGTTTAGGGAGGAATCGGCCAAGGTATGGTTTCGGTTTCTCGTAACTAAAATATAATGTGTCGTGAAAACTTAGGTTAGTAAATTGTATGATAAGAATTGAATTATTTATGTTGTTGATGCTTGAAATTGGTAAATGGTAATGATGGTGTTGTTGGGATGGTGATGTTGTTGATGATTTGGGCTTTGGTTGGTATTTATGAGGCTTAGCTAATTAAGGGTGTTGTTGGTGAGTTAATGCAACTTTGGTGGAGAATGATGGAGTGTGGAAATGAATTATTGTGTGGAAATGATTAAATGAGTTATAATGAATTTGAAAAATGAATTTATTTTGAGCTTGACCTGGCAAGTTTCGTGGTGGTTTACCGCTTGCCCAGTGTCGAAACGTTATATGGGGTTCGTGGTGGTGTACCATCCACATGTGTGTGTTGTTTTCCAATTGAAGATCTTGCGAGGTTCGTGGTGGTGTATCGCTTACAATGGTGGGGTTTGTGGTGGTGTACCGCCTGCCAGGTGGGATTCGTGGTAGTGTACCACCTACCGATTTTCAAGAAGACGATATCCGGGTTAGCTACCAGATGTGTTGGGTTCTAAAAAAGTAACCGACACGTGAGCTTACGGTCAGTAGGAAAGGCATTTATCATATGCATTTGGGTGACTTGTTTGGTCTGCATTCTTGGATTTGCGTAATCAGTATTCATGCTTAACTGCTATATATTCTGTTTGTGCTAACTGTACACGACTTGGGTTTGCTTTGTTTGTGTGGTCCTAATGTTGTTTTGGAGGATTATGGAGGAAGAGGGAATAGTCAAGAGCTTTAGTTAGAGTTTGGTTAACTTTAAGAACCTTAGAGAACCACCCCTATTTATGGTTTCTGTTTAATCCTTTAAGTTTTATAATCTGAGCGTCGGAAGTTCTAGAATCGCCTTTGGCTTTCCCGAAACCTTATATATTAGTTATGTAGGCACTGTTATCTTGATGAGAACCTCCGGTTCTCATTCCATACATATTTTGTGGGTTTTCAGATGTAGGACGTAAGGCACGTCGCTGAGGCATTCTGGAAGATTCTGAGGTGAAGGTCTCTAGCTATTTGGGATTTTATTTTGGTTTCTGATATATATATGTAGATACTTTATATCTCCATTGTATATCATGTTTTATCCCTTTTTGAGGTACATTTGGAGAAACAGGTTCTATAAATCGTATGTTGGGCATTTTGGGATATATATATATATATATTACTTTTAGAGGTCGTAATACCTTGTCACCTCAGTTTTATGACTTAAGCATAAAACTCTATATAGTAGAGTGTTACATTATGGTATCAGAGCAGTTTATTCCCGTAGAGCCTGGAAAATGGACTGACTGTTCTTCTTATCATACTCTAGCTGTGTGTACATGCTATTTAGGATGTCTGCTTGACATATATAGCATATATGTTCATGAGCATACTTTTGGAGATTCGAAGCACTAGACTTGAGATATTAAGACTGATCACCTTAATATCACTTGTTCGGTGTGGAAATGACCCAAAGGACGTCTCGTGGACGTGAGTGAGGTGATACAGTTGATTTTCTTGGCTGCTGCTGTAAAAGCTATTGCTAAAGGGATGGAGCGCAAAAATTGCGAAGACATTGGAACCGTTAGGCTGAGAAGGAGAAGTTACAGGAGATAAGCCATTGTGGAGATCAACAGAGGGTCGAGGTAATTGCAATAACCGAATTTAGAGAGCAATGTATGCTTTTAAGATTCCACAATCATTCATAGCCCAAAATAGGGATAAAAATCCAAAATTGAAAATGTGAAGCTTAGTATTAAAGTTAGAATCAAACTGAATCGTTCCGAGTAGGGTATTGCCGTTAGAGCTTGCAGAGTTTAGTATGATTTTCGTTCGGTGCTGGATGAATGATCGAGATTCTTGGAGATAAAGAAATCAAAGTGCGGAAACAGAAGCGCACAGAGTGGAAAGACCTTGGGACTACTATAAGTTGAGTTAAGAAGGAGGATTACGTTCACGTACTCGTATGGCAAAATTTTCGAGGGCAAAAATTTTCTGTTAGGGGGTAGGATGTAAAACCCGAGAAATTAGTAATTAATTAGCGTAAATTAATTATTAATAAAAAAATTTAGAAAATAAAATTTTATAGTCTAATGAGATAGAGCTAATTAAAATAAGAATTTTAAAACTAATTTTAAAGAATTTGGCCCAAAATTGGACCAACGGATCAAACCGGTCGAACTGAACCCAAATGGGCCCAAGCCCACCTACCCAACTTATATATATATAAGCTTGCTTCAATTATTCCTCCCTAACTTAACAATGAAGCACGCTGAAGATTTGGGGAAAGGGTGAAATCAAAGAACCCTAACCCCTTGCTTCAATTTCAATTCTACGTAACTTTCAACCCGAAGCTCCGATTGACAAGCCGTCAGCGGTCACGTGTTTGTCTTGGAATTCTTTACAAAATTCATCCAACTATTTTGTAATAAATTTTATATTGTTTACCCAGTTTTTTGTTTTCCCATTTTTCACGAATTTAGGTTTTGATTTTTGAGAGATTATGTGATTTTGGTGTTTAGGATCAAATTAGCTTTATGGACTTGCTGGGTATTGACCTAAATCTCCATCAGTAAAGTGAAAAACCTCTAGCCCTTGTGCAATCTATTTTTAAATGAAGTTTATGTTGATTTAGTGATGATTAATTGTATTAGATTGAAATTATGTTGAATTGGAGATGGAGTTGGTAAAATTGGATGCTTGGGAGTGAACCTTGGAAGCTAAATTTTCATTGGAGAGGTTTGGATCCTTGGATTTTGTGGAACAGTAGTCAATTGTAATGTTTCGGGCTTAGGGAGGAATCGGCCACGGTATAGTTTCGGTTTCTCGTAACTAAAATATAATGTGTCGTGAAAATTTAGGTTAGTAAACCGTAAGATAAGAATTGAATTATTTATGTTGTTGATGCTTGAAATTGGTAAATGGTAATGATGGTGCTGTTGGGATGTTGATGTTGTTGATGATTTGGGCTTTGGTTGGTATTTATGAGGCTTAGCTAATTAAGGGTGTTGTTGGTGAGTTAATGTAACTTTTATGGAGAATGATGGAGTGCATATGCATGTTGTTGATAATTTTGTATAAAGATGCTTTGGAAATGAATTATTGTGCGAAAATGATTGAATGAGTTATAATGAATTTGAAAAATAAATTTGTTTTAAGCTTGACCTGGCAAGGTTTGTGGTATTTTACCGCTTGCCCAGTGTCGAAACGTTATATGGGGTTCGTGGTGGTGTACCGCCCATATGTTTTTAAAGAGAAGGTTATGTAGGATTCGTGGTGGTGTACCACCCATGTGTGTGTGTTGTTTTCCAATTGAAGATCTTGCGAGGTTCGTGGTGGTGTACCGATCGCAATGGTGGGGTTCATGGTGGTGTACTGCCTGTCAGGTGGGGTTCGTGGTGGTGTACCGCCCACTGATTTTCAAGAGGACGATATCTGGGTTAGCTACCAGATGTGTCAGGTTCTAAAAAAGTAACCGACACGTGAGCTCACGGCCAGTAGAAAAGGCATGCATCATATGCATTTGAGTGACTCTTTTGGTTTGCATTCTTGTATTTGTGTAATCAGTATTCATGCTTAACTGCTATATATTCTGTTTGTGGTAACTGTAAATGACTTGTGTTTGCTTTGTCTATGTGGTCTTACTGTTGTTTTAGAGGATTATAGAGGAAGAGGGAATAGTCAAGAGCTTTAGTTAGAGTTTGGTTAAGTTTAAGAACCTTAGAGAACCATCCCTGTTTATGGTTTCTGTTTAAATCCTTTAAGTTTTATAATCTGAGCGTCGGAAGTTCTAAGATCACCTTTGACTTTCCCGGGACCTTATATGTTAGTTATGTAGGTACTGCTACCATGCTGAGAACCTCCGGTTCTCATTCGATACATATTATATGGTTTTTCAGATGCAGGACATTAGGCACATCGCTGAGGCATTCTGGAAGATTCTAAGGTGAAGGTCTCTAGCTATTTGGGATTTTGTTTTGGTTTCTGATATATATGTAGATACTTTATATCTCTATTGTATATCATGTTTTATCCCTCTTAGAGGTACATTTGGAGAAATAGGTTCTATAAATCATATGTTGGGCATTTTGGGTTTATTTTATATATATGTATATATGCTCTAGCCGGTTTTAACTTCATGAGCCGGGTCAGAAGCCTTGTTATCTGTATCTTGAAAACGTGCGTACGCACACTCTGGTGCACACACACACCCTGTGAATTTTGCAAGTTGTACGTATGCACAACATCATGCCTATGCACAAGCTGGAAAAACTCTTATGAGCGTGCGTACACACAACCCTATGTGTACACACACTTCCCTGTTTGTCAATAAAAACTTTGTTTCTAACCATTTTACCTTCTCGACAAACTTTCAAACTTCCATAACACTTGTTTAAAACCTTTTGCCAGTTTTAGGATCTTGAATCAAGGGAGAAAATAATAAAGCAATAAAAAGGGTATTTTTAGTTATGAGTTTAGAGCCGGTGACATAGGTTTGGAATGTTTGTGTAATTTCTAGATTGAATTGGCAAATGTTGAGTTGTGAAGTTTATGGTTGAAGAGATTACTGAGAAATGAGAATGCTTATCATAAATTTGAAAAGTTGGAAACCGGTGATGGGATGGTTATGATGAGTTAAGAACTCAAAAATGAATAATGAAATTATTGGATTATATGAGAGTATGCAGGGTCTATATCCCTGGCGTGGCAGATTTCTCTACTGCATGAGTAGTTGTTATTGAGAGTGTGCAGGGCCTATATCCCTGACGTGGTAGATTTTTCTACTGCATGAGTAGTTCTTGTTGAGAGTGTACGGGGCCTATATCCTTGGCGTGGCATATTTCTCTGCTACATGAGTGTGCGGGGCTATATCCCTGACGTAGCAGATTTTTCTACTGTATGAGTAGTTGTTGTTGTTTCCTTCTCTGCTGCATGAAGTGTGTGGGGCCTATATCCCTAGCGTGGCAGACTCCCTGCTGTATGAGTGTGCAAGGCACTATATCTCTGGCATGGCAGATTCACTATTGCACGAGTGTGCAGGGCACTATATCTCTGGCGTGGCAGAAAAGGCTACATCCGGGAGAATGTGTCGGGTTGGCATTTATAAACCGACAAGTAATATCACGAGCCAATAGGACACACATTCATCATATGCATCTTTTATATGCTTGTTTTCTCTACTTAACTTCAGTATGCCTAAATGAATCACATGTCTACTTGCTGTATATGTATATTACTTGTGCTTTACTTGTCTGCGTTACTTGTGTTTTCTACTGGGATTGAGGAGGCTTGGTACGCGGTGGCGATGGGATCGCATGGAGGTTAGGTTGGTGAAGGCTGTGGGATACAGCGGTGTGATTAGTACTAGTTAGAAATTCCCTAAGTTTAGATAACCCTGTTTATTATTTATGGTTTAAGTTATTTTATTTTTATTGTTAAGCTTGAATATCGATATCGATGTGAAGTTCTAGAATTGCCTTTGGTGTTCCGGAACCTTACATCTTATATATTGGGCACTGTTACCATACTGAGAATTTCCGGTTCTCAGACCATATGTTGTTGTTATTTTTTAGATGTAGGTCGTAACCCACCTTGGTGAGTTGCGAGATGGTGACGGAGCGGAGGATCTTTTGTTATCTTTTTGGTATTTTTGATTAATTGTTGTAGTATTTTCTCTCACCTTTTTATTTTAGACTTTATGGAATTATAGGCTTGAATTGAGAGATAAGTTGTATAAGCTGTATTAAACTTCCAAAGCTCTTTTATATCTCAGTTTGACTAGCCGACCTAAACTCCACAAGTTATGACTAGTCCTCTTTTTGGTATTTCATACTTATATATATCTGGTAAATTTAATTATTACCTTGTGTATTCTGGAGTTATCTACAAGGTTATATATATTATGTTTTGTTTTGTTCGTATTTCCGTGTTTAGTTATCGTGTGTGAACGCTTCCTGTTTTGTAAATCCGCTTTATGCGAGCACTGTTACCATGCTGAGAACCTCTGGTTCTTACCCCATACATATTTTATGATTTTCAAATACAAAACGTGAGGCACCTCGCTAAGGCATGCTAGAAGCTTCTTACATCAAAGAATTTATTTTGTATTTGGGACTTTACTTTTAGTTACATTGTTCCTATGTAAATACTTTTATCTCCACTACTTATGTACATGATGTATTAACTGCTCTTATCCTTTTTCTTCAAAGGCTCCTAGATATGAAACTCTTTCGACTGTGTGTAAGATTCTATATGGTAGGGTGTTACATTATGGTATCATAGCAGTTTATAAGTTGGAGTCACTTCAAATAAACAAACATTTATAAGTTAGAATCATTTCAAACAACCCGGCACCTATGAGTCAGAATGATTTCAAACAAATCAAACTATAAGTCGATGTAAATCCCATGCTTATCTGCATTGTATATGCTATGTCCGCGACTGAATTCCAAATCAACCTATTACGTCGGTCCACCGATAATCGCTATAAAATAACCTACTCTTGCAAATTTGTCACCAGCAATCAACACTACCTATTTGAGCTATCAACAAATGGTCTTCATTGATTACTACTAGATTCAATTTTGCAATTTCAATAACAACAAGTATCAATTAATCTAGCTCTATAATATTTGTAGTTATTTATAGATATTCACCAAAATATATCAATGTTTATTTCTTCATATTTCTTATCAATATTTATATTCCTTACAACTCAAAAATAATCACATAATCAAGCTATTCCAAAATCATTAACCGACATATAAGATGGTTGCCATGTAAATCATGCTACCTCTGTCAATCTACACATCAAAGTAACAATTTCACAATACTCTCCTCATAAGAAAAAAATTGACGCATACTCTTTTATCGAATCAGCCACCCAAGAATACGGGTCTTCACTATCCAAGATATACTCCTCATCCACAATCACATCTCCATCACTATTCTTCTTTCCCTTATTGTTTCTATTCTTATGTTCCACAAATACAAACTCAACAAGAGTTACGGATCAGAAGAAGATGAAGAAGACTACGTAATGAAAGTACAAAATGATACTACTGACCTTTTCTACTCATCTTTTAGATATTTTCAAAAAACTTCTACAAAATCTCCAATGTGCAAACTCTCCAAAAATTACACTAAGCAGGTATATCACAAAACAGTGATGCATAGGGGTAAGATGAGAAACCGTTCCATTTTCTCATAAACCTGAACCCTCCCTCCCCAACTAAATACATTAATTGTTGATCACATTTTTTAATTTCCAACCTTTAATGAAAGGTCATGATGACCCTGGTAAACAAAAAAGTAACTGCATGTCATAATTACCTCTATCACCTTATTTATTACCTATTTCAAATGTTATTTCTTTATTTTATTGGAGACATTTCACATTCCTTTCTATTTTATTTATTTCGTACTAATTAATTATTCATTCCATTACTCAATCAAATCGGCATTTATAAGTTGGATTCTAGGGGTATGCGCGGATCGGATCGGATCGGATATGGCCAAAATTTCGATCCGATCCGCATTAAAATCATCGGATCGGATCCAATATCCGCAGTATTTAAGGTTGGATCCGATCCGCAAATGTGCGGATCGGATCGGATATCGGATATCGGATATATCCGCAAAATAAATAATATAACATATATGATAATTATTAGTTGAAATAAAACATAAAAAGAATATTTACTTATTTATTTCTTTATTTTTGCGGATACGCGGATATGCGAATCGGATATGCGGATACCAACACAAAATCCGAAATCCGATCCGATTAGTGTGAGGATCAGATCCATATCCGCAATTTTTGAATCGGATTCGGATAAATATCGCGGATATGCGGATTAGATCCGATCCATAAACACCCCTATCGGATTCAATTCAAACAATCCGACACTTATACGTCAAAATAACTCCAATCAAATTTGCATTTATAAATTGGGATCAGTTAAAGTAAGTCGATATACATCACCTTTTTCAAAGACATTTTATTCTTCAGTTATCAAATCAAACTTGGGGGCCTAATTAGATTTTGGGGAGGTTCGAAGGGTTTGCGATGATGGGCATTTGAGTGTTCTTTCCATTTTGCCTCCCATTAATGGTGTGCAAATGTAATTTTTTGAAGCTTAAAAAATAAATAACAAAAAAAAAAAATAGAACAGAAAAGAAAGAGAGAGTTTAAAAGAAACAGCAGAGATATAAAAGATAATATGCTTACAAATATCACATTTTGGTCGTATACTAAATTTTATTTTTACATCTTATTTTATTCTTTTAGTCCAAATTAAAATTTTTTTAAGAGATATTCTTCAATTTCTTTTATTATAATTTTTTTTAGATAATAACAAAAGTCGTAATTGTAGTAGTCATGATCGTATTTATAGTGATTTGAGAGCCAAAGTGATAGAAAAACAAGAAATAAGAAGA
>NC_029778.3:62756354-62757122 GCF_000817695.3 Arachis duranensis
AAGAATTATTTTATTTTATTATGAAAAAATTTTCTTACCTCATTTGAACCATTGGATAACACGTAGCTTCCAATGAAACCTGATCTATTCTTTGTTTTTGAAAAGCTTTCAGTTGCATTATATTTCTGGTTTATCTTGGTCCTATAATTTTTGGTAGAATTTAACCATTTTTAGAAAAATAAAAAGTGTTCAAGCAGGAATATTTATTTAAAAATAAATAAATAAAAAAGAAGAAAGAAGGTTCCATTATTGTTTTGCTATAATAAGGGGGAAACCTCTCTTTCCTTTCTTGAGATCCAAAAACAGCATTCCGGAGTGACGAGGTTTTCTTTCTTTCTCTTTCTTTTTTTTGTCTTAACAAACCCCCCAAAAGTTCTCATAATGTTTTCTTTCCATTATTAGTAACTCTTTTTTTTTTTCATTTTTATTTCTTTTATGTGCATCACTCATCTAGATTCTAGATATATCTCTGAACCGTCGCTGATAGGTTAAAACCTCATCGGAATAATAAAAAAATCTTCAAATCAAAGCTCTTCTGCTAAATCATTAAGAGCTAGCTACCCTTTTTCTTTCTTTGTTTTAATTTTCTTTTTGTTTTTGGGTTATCTTTTCACCAGATCTGAAACTGCTTTTTCACTACTAGGGTTTTGTGACTTTGAAATTATTATTACTTTAGTGATGAAGCGACTCTGAATATGTATCATTACTTCTGGAAAATTTTCATATATTTCAAGAACATTAATGTGTAGTTTTGGTGGTCTCACTCAT